>NW_023366907.1:0-71196 GCF_902167145.1 Zea mays
TTTTAGACCAAGAAATGGTCTCCACCAGAAATCCAAGAATGTGATCTATGGCAAGGAAACATATGTGGGGTGAGGTGTATGAGCGTCTGGTCGATGATCAATGGCCACACAACCCCCATTTTTGTCGAAAATAGCCATGAACGACCATTTTCAATAATACCGAAGGCTAACACGTACGAGGTTTTAACCAAGAAATGGTTTCCACCAAAAATCCAAGAATGTAATCTATGGCAAGGAAACATATGTGGGGTGAGGTGTATGAGCCTCTGGTCGATGATCAATGGCCACACAACCCCCATTTTTGTCGAAAATAGCCATGAGCGACCATTTTCAATAATACCGAAGGCTAACACCTACGGATTTTAGGCCAAGAAATGGTCTCCACCAGAAATCCAAGAATGTGATCTATGACAAGGAAACATATGTGGGGTGAGGTGTATGAGCCTCTCGTCGATGATCAATGGCCACACAACCCCCATTTTTGTCGAAAATAGCCATGAACGACCATTTTCAATAATACCGAAGGCTAACACGTACGAGTTTTTGACCAAGAAATGGTCTCCACCAAAAATCCAAGAATGTGATCTATGGCAAGGAAACATATGTGGGGTGAGATTTATGAGCCTCTAGTCGATGATAAATGGCCACACAACCCCCATTTTTTTATGAAAATAGCCATGAGCGACCATTTTCAATAATACTAGAGGCTAAGACCTACTGATTTTTGACCAAGAAATGGTCTCCACCAGAAATCCAAGAATGTGATCTATGGCAAGGAAACATATGTGGGGTGAGGTGTATGAGCCTCTGATCGATGATCAATGGCCACACAACCCCCATTTTGCCGAAAATAGCCATGAATGACCATTTTCAATAATACCGAAGGCTAACACGTACGAGTTTTTAACCAAGAAATGGTTTCCACCAGAAATCCAAGAATGTGATCTATGGCAAGGAAACATATGTGGGGTGAGGTGTACGAGCCTCTGGTCGATGATCAATGGCCACACAACCCCCATTTTTTATGAAAATAGCCATGAGCGACCATTTTCAATAATACTAGAGGCTAAGACCTACGGATTTTAGACCAAGAAATGGTCTCCACCAGAAATCCAAGAATGTGATCTATGGCAAGGAAACATATGTGGGGTGAGGTGTATGAGCGTCTGGTCGATGATCAATGGTGTGGCCATTGATCATCGACCAGAGGCTCATACACCTCACCCCACATATGTTTCCTTGCCATAGATCACATTCTTGGATTTCTGGTGGAGACCATTTCTTGGTCAAAAATCCGTAGGTGTTAGCCTTCGGTATTATTGTAAATGGTCATTCATGGCTATTTTCGACAAAAATGGGGGTTGTGTGGCCATTGATTATCGACCAGATGCTCATACACCTCACCCCACATATGTTTCCTTGCCATAGATCACATTCTTGGATTTCTGGTGGAGAATATTTCTTGGTTAAAAACTCGTACGTGTTAGCCTTCGGTATTATTGAAAATGGTCGTTCATGGCTATTTTCGACAAAATGGTGGTTGTGTGGCCATTGATCATCGACCAGAGGCTCGTACACCTCACCCCACATATGTTTCCTTGCCATAGATCACATTCTTGGATTTCAGGTGGAGACCATTTCTTGGTTAAAAACTCGTACGTGTTAGCCTTCGGTATTATTGAAAATGGTCGTTCATGGCTATTTTCGTCAAAATGGGGGTTGTGTGGCCATTCATCATCGACCAGAGGCTCATAAACCTCACCCCACATATGTTTCCTTGCCATAGATTACATTCTTGGATTTCTGGTGGAAACCATTTCTTGGTTAAAAACTCGTACGTGTTAGCCTTCGGTATTATTGAAAATGGTCATTCATGGCTATTTTCGGCAAAATGGGGGTTGTGTGGCCATTGATCATCGACCAGAGGCTCGTACACCTCACCCCACATATGTTTCCTTGCCATAGATCACATTCTTGGATTTCTGGTGGAGACCATTTCTTGGTCAAAAATCCGTACGTGTTAGCCTTTGGTATTTTTGAAAATGGTCATTCATGGCTATTTTCGACAAAAATGGGGGTTGTGTGGCCATTGATCATCGACTAGAGGCTCATACACCTCACCCCACATATGTTTCCTTGCCATAGATCACATTCTTGGATTTCTGGTGGAGACCATTTCTTGGTCAAAAATCCGTAGGTGTTAGCCTTCGGTATTATTGAAAATGGTCATTCATGGCTATTTTCGACAAAAATGGGGGTTGTGTGGCCATTGATCATCGACCAGATGCTCATACACCTCACCCCACATATGTTTCCTTGCCATAGATCACATTCTTGGATTTCTGGTGGAGACCATTTCTTGGTCTAAAATCCGTAGGTGTTAGCCTCTAGTATTATTGAAAATGGTCGCTCATGGCTATTCTCAAGGTCGCTCATGGCAATTTTCATAAAAAATGGGGGTTGTGTGGCCATTTATCATCGACTAGAGGCTCATAAACCTCACCCCACATATGTTTTCTTGCCATAGATTACATTCTTGGATTTCTGGTGGAGACCATTTCTTGGTTAAAAACTCGTACGTGTTAGCCTTCGGTATTATTGAAAATGGTCATTCATGGCTATTTTCGGCAAAATGGGGGTTGTGTGGCCATTGATCGTCGACCAGAGGCTCATACACCTCACCCCACATATGTTTCCTTGCCATAGATCACATTCTAGGATTTCTGGTGGAGACCATTTCTTGGTCAAAAATCCGTAGGTGTTAGCCTTTGGTATTATTGTAAATGGTCATTCATGGCTATTTTCGACAAAAATGGGGGTTGTGTGGCCATTGATCATCGACCAGACGCTCATACACCTCACTACACATATGTTTCCTTGCCATAGATCACATTCTTGGATTTATGGTGGGGACCATTTCTTGGTCAAAAATCCGTAGGTGTTAGCCTTCAGTGTCATTGAAAATGGTCGTTCATGGCTATTTTCGACAAAAATTAGGGTTGTGTGGCCATTGATCGTCGACCAGAGGCTCATACACCTCACCCCACATATGTTTCCTTGCCATAGATCAAATTCTTGGATTTCTGGTGGAGACCATTTCTTGGTCAAAAATCCGTAGGTGTTAGCCTTCGGTATTATTGAAAATGGTCGTTCATGGCTATTTTCGACAAAAATGGGGGTTGTGTGGCCATTGATCATCGACCAGACGCTCATACACCTCACCCCACATATGTTTCCTTGCCATAGATCACATTCTTGGATTTCTAGTGGAGACCATTTCTTGGTTAAAAACTCGTACGTGTTAGCCTTCGGTATTATTGAAAATGGTCATTCATGGCTATTTTCGGCAAAATGGGGGTTGTGTGGCCATTGATCATCGACCAGAGGCTCGTACACCTCACCCCGCATATGTTTCCTTGCCATAGATCACATTCTTGGATTTCTGGTGGAGACCATTTCTTGGTTAAAAATCCGTACGTGTTAGCCTTTGGTATTTTTGAAAATGGTCATTCATGGCTATTTTCGACAAAAATGGGGGTTGTGTGGCCATTGATCATCGACTAGAGGCTCATACACCTCACCCCACATATGTTTCCTTGCCATAGATCACATTCTTGGATTTCTGGTGGAGACCATTTCTTGGTAAAAAATCCGTAGGTGTTAGCCTTCGGTATTATTGAAAATGGTCGTTCATGGCTATTTTCAACAAAAATGGGGGTTGTGTGGCCATTGATCATCGACCAGACGCTCATACACCTCACCCCACATATGTTTCCTTGCCATAGATCACATTCTTGGATTTCTGGTGGAGACCATTTCTTGGTCTAAAATCCGTAGGTGTTAGCCTCTAGTATTATTGAAAATGGTCGCTCATGGCTATTTTCAAGGTCGCTCATGGCTATTTTCATAAAAAATGGGGGTTGTGTGGCCATTTATCATCGACTAGAGGCTCATAAACCTCACCCCACATATGTTTCATTGCCATAGATTACATTCTTGGATTTCTAGTGGAAACCATTTCTTGGTTAAAAACTCGTACGTGTTAGCCTTCGGTATTATTGAAAATGGTCATTCATGGCTATTTTCGGCAAAATGGGGGTTGTGTGGCCATTGATCGTCGACCAGAGGCTCATACACCTCACCCCACATATGTTTCCTTGTCGTAGATCACATTCTTGGATTTCTGGTGGAGACCATTTCTTGGTCAAAAATCCGTAGGTGTTAGTCTTCGATATTATTGAAAATGGTCATTCATGGCTATTTTCGGCAAAATGGGGGTTGTGTGGCCATTGATCGTCGACCAGAGGCTCATACACCTCACCCCACATATGTTTCCTTGCCGTAGATCACATTCTTGGATTTCTGGTGGAGACCATTTCTTGGTTAAAAATCCGTACGTGTTAGCCTTTGGTATTTTTGAAAATGGTCGTTCATGGCTATTTTCGACAAAAATGGGGGTTGTGTGGCCATTGATCATCGACTAGAGGCTCATACACCTCACCCCACATATGTTTCCTTGCCATAGATCACATTCTTGGATTTCTGGTGGAGACCATTTCTTGGTAAAAAATCCGTAGGTGTTAGCCTTCGGTATTATTGAAAATGGTCGTTCATGGCTATTTTCAACAAAAATGGGGGTTGTGTGGCCATTGATCATCGACCAGACGCTCATACACCTCACCCCACATATGTTTCCTTGCCATAGATCACATTCTTGGATTTCTGGTGGAGACCATTTCTTGGTCTAAAATCCGTAGGTGTTAGCCTCTAGTATTATTGAAAATGGTCGCTCATGGCTATTTTCAAGGTCGCTCATGGCTATTTTCATAAAAAATGGGGGTTGTGTGGCCATTTATCATCGACTAGAGGCTCATAAACCTCACCCCACATATGTTTCATTGCCATAGATTACATTCTTGGATTTCTAGTGGAAACCATTTCTTGGTTAAAAACTCGTACGTGTTAGCCTTCGGTATTATTGAAAATGGTCATTCATGGCTATTTTCGGCAAAATGGGGGTTGTGTGGCCATTGATCGTCGACCAGAGGCTCATACACCTCACCCCACATATGTTTCCTTGTCGTAGATCACATTCTTGGATTTCTGGTGGAGACCATTTCTTGGTCAAAAATCCGTAGGTGTTAGCCTTCGATATTATTGAAAATGGTCATTCATGGCTATTTTCGGCAAAATGGGGGTTGTGTGGCCATTGATCGTCGACCAGAGGCTCATACACCTCACCCCACATATGTTTCCTTGTCGTAGATCACATTCTTGGATTTCTGGTGGAGACCATTTCTTGGTCAAAAATCCGTAGGTGTTAGCCTTCGATATAATTGAAAATGGTCGTTCATGGCTATTTTCGACAAAAATGGAGGTTGTGTGGCCATTGATCATCGACGAGAGGCTCATACACCTCACCCCACATATGTTTCCTTGCCATAGATCACATTCTTGGATTTCTGGTGGAGACCATTTCTTGGTCAAAAATCCGTAGGTGTTAGCCTTCGGTATTATTGAAAATGGTCGTTCATGGCTATTTTCGACAAAAATGGGGGTTGTGTGGCCATTGATCATCGACCAGACGCTCATACACCTCACCCCACATATATTTCCTTGCCATAGATCACATTCTTGGATTTCTGGTGGAGACCATTTCTTGGTCTAAAATCCGTAGGTGTTAGCCTCTAGTATTATTGAAAATGGTCGCTCATGGCTATTTTCAAGGTCGCTCATGGCTATTTTCATAAAAAATGGGGGTTGTGTGGCCATTGATCGTCGACCAGAGGCTCATACACCTCACCCCACATATGTTTCCTTGCCATAGATCACATTCTTGGATTTCTGGTGGAGACCATTTCTTGGTCAAAAATCCGTAGGTGTTAGCCTTCGGTATTATTGAAAATGGTCGTTCATGGCTATTTTCGACAAAAATGGGGGTAGTGTGGCCATTGATCATCGACCAGACGCTCATACACCTCACCCCACATATGTTTCCTTGCCATAGATCACATTCTTGGATTTCTGGTGGAGACCATTTCTTGGTCTAAAATCCGTAGGTGTTAGCCTCTAGTATTATTGAAAATGGTCGCTCATGGCTATTTTCAAGGTCGCTCATGGCTATTTTCATAAAAAATGGGGGTTGTGTGGCCATTTATCATCGACTAGAGGCTCATAAACCTCACCCCACATATGTTTCCTTGTCGTAGATTACATTCTTGGATTTCTGGTGGAAACCATTTCTTTGTTAAAAACTCGTACGTGTTAGCCTTCGGTATTATTGAAAATGGTCATTCATGGCTATTTTTGGCAAAATGGGGGTTGTGTGGCCATTGATCATCGACCAGAGGCTCGTACACCTCACCCCACATATGTTTCCTTGCCATAGATCACATTCTTGGATTTCTGGTGGAGACCATTTCTTGGTCAAAAAACCGTACGTGTTAGCCTTTGGTATTTTTGAAAATGATCCTTCATGGCTATTTTCGACAAAAATGGGGGTTGTGTGGCCATTGATCATCGACTAGAGGCTCATACACCTCACCCCACATATGTTTCCTTGCCATAGATCACATTCTTGGATTTCTGGTGGAGACCATTTCTTGGTCAAAAATCCGTAGGTGTTAGCCTTCGGTATTATTGAAAATGGTCATTCATGGCTATTTTCGACAAAAATGGGGGTTGTGTGGCCATTGATCATCGACCAGACGCTCATACACCTCACCCCACATATGTTTCCTTGCCATAGATCACATTCTTGGATTTCTGGTGGAGACCATTTCTTGGTCTAAAATCCGTAGGTGTTAGCCTCTAGTATTATTGAAAATGGTCGCTCATGGCTATTTTCAAGGTCGCTCATGGCTATTTTCATAAAAAATGGGGGTTGTGTGGCCATTGATCGTCGACCAGAGGCTCATACACCTCACCCCACATATGTTTCCTTGCCATAGATCACATTCTTGGATTTCTGGTGGAGACCATTTCTTGGTCAAAAATCCGTAGGTGTTAGCCTTCGGTATTATTGAAAATGGTCGTTCATGGCTATTTTCGACAAAAATGGGTGTAGTGTGGCCATTGATCATCGACCAGACGCTCATACACCTCACCCCACATATGTTTCCTTGCCATAGATCACATTCTTGGATTTCTGGTGGAGACCATTTCTTGGTCTAAAATCCGTAGGTGTTAGCCTCTAGTATTATTGAAAATGGTCGCTCATGGCTATTTTCAAGGTCGCTCATGGCTATTTTCATAAAAAATGGGGGTTGTGTGGCCATTTATCATCGACTAGAGGCTCATAAACCTCAACCCACATATGTTTCCTTGCCATAGATTACATTCTTGGATTTCTGGTGGAAACCATTTCTTGGTTAAAAACTCGTACGTGTTAGCCTTCGGAATTATTGAAAATGGTCATTCATGGCTATTTTTGGCAAAATGGGGGTTGTGTGGCCATTGATCATCGACCAGAGGCTCGTACACCTCACCCCACATATGTTTCCTTGCCATAGATCACATTCTTGGATTTCTGGTGGAGACCATTTCTTGGTCAAAAATCCGTAGGTGTTAGCCTTCGGTATTATTGAAAATGGTCGTTCATGGCTATTTTCGACAAAAATGGGGGTAGTGTGGCCATTGATCATCGACCAGACGCTCATACACCTCACCCCACATATGTTTCCTTGCCATAGATCACATTCTTGGATTTCTGGTGGAGACCATTTCTTGGTCTAAAATCCGTAGGTGTTAGCCTCTAGTATTATTGAAAATGGTCGCTCATGGCTATTTTCAAGGTCGCTCATGGCTATTTTCATAAAAAATGGGGGTTGTGTGGCCATTTATCATCGACTAGAGGCTCATAAACCTCACCCCACATATGTTTCCTTGTCGTAGATTACATTCTTGGATTTCTGGTGGAAACCATTTCTTTGTTAAAAACTCGTACGTGTTAGCCTTCGGTATTATTGAAAATGGTCATTCATGGCTATTTTTGGCAAAATGGGGGTTGTGTGGCCATTGATCATCGACCAGAGGCTCGTACACCTCACCCCACATATGTTTCCTTGCCATAGATCACATTCTTGGATTTCTGGTGGAGACCATTTCTTGGTCAAAAAACCGTACGTGTTAGCCTTTGGTATTTTTGAAAATGATCCTTCATGGCTATTTTCGACAAAAATGGGGGTTGTGTGGCCATTGATCATCGACTAGAGGCTCATACACCTCACCCCACATATGTTTCCTTGCCATAGATCACATTCTTGGATTTCTGGTGGAGACCATTTCTTGGTCAAAAATCCGTAGGTGTTAGCCTTCGGTATTATTGAAAATGGTCATTCATGGCTATTTTCGACAAAAATGGGGGTTGTGTGGCCATTGATCATCGACCAGACGCTCATACACCTCACCCCACATATGTTTCCTTGCCATAGATCACATTCTTGGATTTCTGGTGGAGACCATTTCTTGGTCTAAAATCCGTAGGTGTTAGCCTCTAGTATTATTGAAAATGGTCGCTCATGGCTATTTTCAAGGTCGCTCATGGCTATTTTCATAAAAAATGGGGGTTGTGTGGCCATTGATCGTCGACCAGAGGCTCATACACCTCACCCCACATATGTTTCCTTGCCATAGATCACATTCTTGGATTTCTGGTGGAGACCATTTCTTGGTCAAAAATCCGTAGGTGTTAGCCTTCGGTATTATTGAAAATGGTCGTTCATGGCTATTTTCGACAAAAATGGGTGTAGTGTGGCCATTGATCATCGACCAGACGCTCATACACCTCACCCCACATATGTTTCCTTGCCATAGATCACATTCTTGGATTTCTGGTGGAGACCATTTCTTGGTCTAAAATCCGTAGGTGTTAGCCTCTAGTATTATTGAAAATGGTCGCTCATGGCTATTTTCAAGGTCGCTCATGGCTATTTTCATAAAAAATGGGGGT
Source organism: Zea mays (assembly GCF_902167145.1). Taxonomy (NCBI): domain Eukaryota; kingdom Viridiplantae; phylum Streptophyta; class Magnoliopsida; order Poales; family Poaceae; genus Zea; species Zea mays. The sequence continues at coordinate 8,951 of NW_023366907.1, forward strand.
TGTGTGGCCATTTATCATCGACTAGAGGCTCATAAACCTCAACCCACATATGTTTCCTTGCCATAGATTACATTCTTGGATTTCTGGTGGAAACCATTTCTTGGTTAAAAACTCGTACGTGTTAGCCTTCGGAATTATTGAAAATGGTCATTCATGGCTATTTTTGGCAAAATGGGGGTTGTGTGGCCATTGATCATCGACCAGAGGCTCGTACACCTCACCCCACATATGTTTCCTTGCCATAGATCACATTCTTGGATTTCTGGTGGAGACCATTTCTTGGTCAAAAAACCGTACGTGTTAGCCTTTGGTATTTTTGAAAATGATCATTCATGGCTATTTTCGACAAAAATGGGGGTTGTGTGGCCATTGATCATCGACTAGAGGCTCATACACCTCACCCCACATATGTTTCCTTGCCATAGATCACATTCTTGGATTTCTGGTGGAGACCATTTCTTGGTAAAAAATCCGTAGGTGTTAGCCTTCGGTATTATTGAAAATGGTCGTTCATGGCTATTTTCGACAAAAATGGGGGTTGTGTGGCCATTGATCATCGACCAGACGCTCATACACCTCACCCCACATATGTTTCCTTGCCATAGATCATATTCTTGGATTTCTGGTGGAGACCATTTCTTGGTCAAAAATCCGTAGGTGTTAGCCTTCGGTATTATTGTAAATGGTCATTCATGGCTATTTTCGACAAAAATGGGGGTTGTGTGGCCATTGATCATCGACCAGAGGCTCATACACCTCACTACACATATGTTTCCTTGCCATAGATCACATTCTTGGATTTATAGTGGAGACCATTTCTTGGTCAAAAATCCGTAGGTGTTAGCCTTCAATGTCATTGAAAATGGTCGTTCATGGCTATTTTCGACAAAAATTAGGGTTGTGTGGCCATTGATCGTCGACCAGAGGCTCATACACCTCACCCCACATATGTTTCCTTGCCATAGATCACATTCTTGGATTTCTGGTGGAGACCATTTCTTGGTCAAAAATCCGTAGGTGTTAGCCTTCGGTATTATTGAAAATGGTCGTTCATGGCTATTTTCGACAAAAATGGGGGTTGTGTGGCCATTGATCATCGACCAGACGCTCATACACCTCACCCCACATATGTTTCCTTGCCATAGATCACATTCTTGGATTTCTGGTGGAGACCATTTCTTGGTTAAAAACTCGTACGTGTTAGCCTTCGGTATTATTGAAAATGGTCATTCATGGCTATTTTCGGCAAAATGGGGGTTGTGTGGCCATTGATCATCGACCAGAGGCTCGTACACCTCACCCCACATATGTTTCCTTGCCATAGATCACATTCTTGGATTTCTGGTGGAGACCATTTCTTGGTTAAAAATCCGTACGTGTTAGCCTTTGGTATTTTTGAAAATGGTCATTCATGGCTATTTTCGACAAAAATGGGGGTTGTGTGGCCATTGATCATTGACTAGAGGCTCATACACCTCACCCCACATATGTTTCCTTGCCATAGATCACATTCTTGGATTTCTGGTGGAGACCATTTCTTGGTAAAAAATCCGTAGGTGTTAGCCTTCGGTATTATTGAAAATGGTCGTTCATGGCTATTTTCGACAAAAATGGGGGTTGTGTGGCCATTGATCATCGACCAGACGCTCATACACCTCACCCCACATATGTTTCCTTGCCATAGATCACATTCTTGGATTTCTGGTGGAGACCATTTCTTGGTCTAAAATCCATAGGTGTTAGCCTCTAGTATTATTGAAAATGGTCGCTCATGGCTATTTTCAAGGTCGCTCATGGCTATTTTCATAAAAAATGGGGGTTGTGTGGCCATTTATCATCGACTAGAGGCTCATAAACCTCACCCCACATATGTTTCATTGCCATAGATTACATTCATGGATTTCTGGTGGAAACCATTTCTTGGTTAAAAACTCGTACGTGTTAGCCTTCGGTATTATTGAAAATGGTCATTCATGGCTATTTTCGGCAAAAATGGGGGTTGTGTGGCCATTGATCGTCGACCAGAGGCTCATACACCTCACCCCACATATGTTTCCTTGCCATAGATCATATTCTTGAATTTCTGGTGGAAACCATTTCTTGGTCAAAAATCCGTAGGTGTTAGCCTTCGGTATTATTGTAAATGGTCATTCATGGCTATTTTCGACAAAAATGGGGGTTGTGTGGCCATTGATCATCGACCAGAGGCTCATACACCTCACTACACATATGTTTCCTTGCCATAGATCACATTCTTGGATTTATGGTGGAGACCATTTCTTGGTCAAAAATCCGTAGGTGTTAGCCTTCAATGTCATTGAAAATGGTCGTTCATGGCTATTTTCGACAAAAATTAGGGTTGTGTGGCCATTGATCGTCGACCAGAGGCTCATACACCTCACCCCACATATGTTTCCTTGCCATAGATCACATTCTTGGATTTCTGGTGGAGACCATTTCTTGGTCAAAAATTCGTAGGTGTTAGCCTTCGGTATTATTGAAAATGGTCGTTCATGGCTATTTTCGACAAAAATGGGGGTTGTGTGGCCATTGATCATCGACCAGACGCTCATACACCTCACCCCACATATGTTTCCTTGCCATAGATCACATTCTTGGATTTCTGGTGGAGACCATTTCTTGGTTAAAAACTCGTACGTGTTAGCCTTCGGTATTATTGAAAATGGTCATTCATGGCTATTTTCGGCAAAATGGGGGTTGTGTGGCCATTGATCATCGACCAGAGGCTCGTACACCTCACCCCACATATGTTTCCTTGCCATAGATCACATTCTTGGATTTCTGGTGGAGACCATTTCTTGGTTAAAAATCCGTACGTGTTAGCCTTTGGTATTTTTGAAAATGGTCATTCATGGCTATTTTCGACAAAAATGGGGGTTGTGTGGCCATTGATCATCGACTAGAGGCTCATACACCTCACCCCACATATGTTTCCTTGCCATGGATCACATTCTTGGATTTCTGGTGGAGACCATTTCTTGGTAAAAAATCCGTAGGTGTTAGCCTTCGGTATTATTGAAAATGGTCGTTCATGGCTATTTTCGACAAAAATGGGGGTTGTGTGGCCATTGATCATCGACCAGACGCTCATACACCTCACCCCACATATGTTTCCTTGCCATAGATCACATTCTTGGATTTCTGGTGGAGACCATTTCTTGGTCTAAAATCCGTAGGTGTTAGCCTCTAGTATTATTGAAAATGGTCGCTCATGGCTATTTTCAAGGTCGCTCATGGCTATTTTCATAAAAAATGGGGGTTGTGTGGCCATTTATCATCGACTAGAGGCTCATAAACCTCACCCCACATATGTTTCATTGCCATAGATTACATTCTTGGATTTCTGGTGGAAACCATTTCTTGGTTAAAAACTCGTACGTGTTAGCCTTCGGTATTATTGAAAATGGTCATTCATGGCTATTTTCGGCAAAATGGGGGTTGTGTGGCCATTGATCGTCGACCAGAGGCTCATACACCTCACCCCACATATGTTTCCTTGCCATAGATCATATTCTTGGATTTCTGGTGGAGACCATTTCTTGGTCAAAAATCCGTAGGTGTTAGCCTTCGGTATTATTGTAAATGGTCATTCATGGCTATTTTCGACAAAAATGGGGGTTGTGTGGCCATTGATCATCGACCAGAGGCTCATACACCTCACTACACATATGTTTCCTTGCCATAGATCACATTCTTGGATTTATGGTGGAGACCATTTCTTGGTCAAAAATCCGTAGGTGTTAGCCTTCAATGTCATTGAAAATGGTCGTTCATGGCTATTTTCGACAAAAATTAGGGTTGTGTGGCCATTGATCGTCGACCAGAGGCTCATACACCTCACCCCACATATGTTTCCTTGCCATAGATCACATTCTTGGATTTCTGGTGGAGACCATTTCTTGGTCAAAAATCCGTAGGTGTTAGCCTTCGGTATTATTGAAAATGGTCGTTCATGGCTATTTTCGACAAAAATGGGGGTTGTGTGGCCATTGATCATCGACCAGACGCTCATACACCTCACCCCACATATGTTTCCTTGCCATAGATCACATTCTTGGATTTCTAGTGGAGACCATTTCTTGGTTAAAAACTCGTACGTGTTAGCCTTCGGTATTATTGAAAATGGTCATTCATGGGTATTTTCTGCAAAATGGGGGTTGTGTGGCCATTGATCATCGACCAGAGGCTCGTACACCTCACCCCACATATGTTTCCTTGCCATAGATCACATTCTTGGATTTCTGGTGGAGACCATTTCTTGGTTAAAAATCCGTACGTGTTAGCCTTTGTTATTTTTGAAAATGGTCATTCATGGCTATTTTCGACAAAAATGGGGGTTGTGTGGCCATTGATCATCGACTAGAGGCTCATACACCTCACCCCACATATGTTTCCTTGCCATAGATCACATTCTTGGATTTCTGGTGGAGACCATTTCTTGGTAAAAAATCCGTAGGTGTTAGCCTTCGGTATTATTGAAAATGGTCGTTCATGGCTATTTTCGACAAAAATGGGGGTTGTGTGGCCATTGATCATCGACCAGACGCTCATACACCTCACCCCACATATGTTTCCTTGCCATAGATCACATTCTTGGATTTCTGGTGGAGACCATTTCTTGGTCTAAAATCCGTAGGTGTTAGCCTCTAGTATTATTGAAAATGGTCGCTCATGGCTATTTTCAAGGTCGCTCATGGCTATTTTCATAAAAAATGGGGGTTGTGTGGCCATTTATCATCGACTAGAGGCTCATAAACCTCACCCCACATATGTTTCATTGCCATAGATTACATTCTTGGATTTCTGGTGGAAACCATTTCTTGGTTAAAAACTCGTACGTGTTAGCCTTCGGTATTATTGAAAATGGTCATTCATGGCTATTTTCGGCAAAATGGGGGTTGTGTGGCCATTGATCGTCGACCAGAGGCTCATACACCTCACCCCACATATGTTTCCTTGTCGTAGATCACATTCTTGGATTTCTGGTGGAGACCATTTCTTGGTCAAAAATCCGTAGGTGTTAGCCTTCGATATTATTGAAAATGGTCATTCATGGCTATTTTCGGCAAAATGGGGGTTGTGTGGCCATTGATCGTCGACCAGAGGCTCATACACCTCACCCCACATATGTTTCCTTGTCGTAGATCACATTCTTGGATTTCTGGTGGAGACCATTTCTTGGTCAAAAATCAGTAGGTGTTAGCCTTCGATATTATTGAAAATGGTCGTTCATGGCTATTTTCGACAAAAATGGAGGTTGTGTGGCCATTGATCATCGACCAGAGGCTCATACACCTCACCCCACATATGTTTCCTTGCCATAGATCACATTCTTGGATTTCTGGTGGAGACCATTTCTTGGTCAAAAATCCGTAGGTGTTAGCCTTCGGTATTATTGAAAATGGTCGTTCATGGCTATTTTCGACAAAAATGGGGGTTGTGTGGCCATTGATCATCGACCAGACGCTCATACACCTCACCCCACATATGTTTCCTTGCCATAGATCACATTCTTGGATTTCTGGTGGAGACCATTTCTTGGTCTAAAATCCGTAGGTGTTAGCCTCTAGTATTATTGAAAATGGTCGCTCATGGCTATTTTCAAGGTCGCTCATGGCTATTTTCATAAAAAATTGGGGTTGTGTGGCCATTTATCATCGACTAGAGGCTCATAAACCTCACCCCACATATGTTTCCTTGCCTTAGATTACATTCTTGGATTTCTGGTGGAATCCATTTCTTGGTTAAAAACTCGTACGTGTTAGCCTTCGGTATTATTGAAAATGGTCATTCATGGCTATTTTCGGCAAAATGGGGGTTGTGTGGCCATTGATCGTCGACCAGAGGCTCATACACCACACCCCACATATGTTTCCTTGTCGTAGATCACATTCTTGGATTTCTGGTGGAGACCATTTCTTGGTCAAAAATTCGTAGGTGTTAGCCTTCGATATTATTGAAAATGGTCATTCATGGCTATTTTCGGCAAAATGGGGGTTGTGTGGCCATTGATCGTCGACCAGAGGCTCATACACCTCACCCCACATATGTTTCCTTGTCGTAGATCACATTCTTGGATTTCTGGTGGAGACCATTTCTTGGTCAAAAATCCGTAGGTGTTAGCCTTCGATATTATTGAAAATGGTCGTTCATGGCTATTTTCGACAAAAATGGGGGTTGTGTGGCCATTGATCATCGACCAGAGGCTCATACACCTCACCCCACATATGTTTCCTTGCCATAGATCACATTCTTGGATTTCTGGTGGAGACCATTTCTTGGTCAAAAATCCGTAGGTGTTAGCCTTCGGTATTATTGAAAATGGTCGTTCATGGCTATTTTCGACAAAAATGGGGGTTGTGTGGCCATTGATCATCGACCAGACGCTCATACACCTCACCCCACATATGTTTCCTTGCCATAGATCACATTCTTGGATTTCTGGTGGAGACCATTTCTTGGTCTAAAATCCGTAGGTGTTAGCCTCTAGTATTATTGAAAATGGTCGCTCATGGCTATTTTCAAGGTCGCTCATGGCTATTTTCATAAGAAATGGGCGTTGTGTGGCCATTGATCGTCGACAAGAGGCTCATACACCTCACCCCACATATGTTTCCTTGCCATAGATCACATTCTTGGATTTCTGGTGGAGACCATTTCTTGGTCAAAATTCCGTAGGTGTTAGCCTTCGGTATTATTGAAAATGGTCGTTCATGGCTATTTTCGACAAAAATGGGGGTTGTGTGGCCATTGATCATCGACCAGACGCTCATACACCTCACCCCACATATATTTCCTTGCCATAGAACACATTCTTGGATTTCTGGTGGAGACCATTTCTTGGTCTAAAATCCGTAGGTGTTAGCCTCTAGTATAATTGAAAATGGTCGCTCATGGCTATTTTCAAGGTCGCTCATGGCTATTTTCATAAAAAATGGGGGTTGTGTGGCCATTTATCATCGACTAGAGGCTCATAAACCTCACCCCACATATGTTTCCTTGCCATAGATTACATTCTTGGATTTCTGGTGGAAACCATTTCTTGGTTAAAAACTCGTACGTGTTAGCCTTCGGTATTATTGAAAATGGTCATTCATGGCTATTTTCGGCAAAATGGGGGTTGTGTGGCCATTGATCGTCGACCAGAGGCTCATACACCTCACCCCACATATGTTTCCTTGTCGTAGATCACATTCTTGGATTTCTGGTGGAGACCATTTCTTGGTCAAAAATCCATAGGTGTTAGCCTTCGATATTATTGAAAATGGTCGTTCATGGCTATTTTCGACAAAAATGGGGGTTGTGTGGCCATTGATTATCGACCAGAGGCTCATACACCTCACCCCACATATGTTTCCTTGCCATAGATCACATTCTTGGATTTCTGGTGGAGACCATTTCTTGGTCAAAAATCCGTAGGTGTTAGCCTTCGGTATTATTGTAAATGGTCATTCATGTCTATTTTCGACAAAAATGGGGGTTGTGTGGCCATTGATCATCGACCAGAGGCTCATACACCTCACCCCACATATGTTTCCTTGCCATAGATCACATTCTTGGATTTCTGGTGGAGACCATTTCTTGGTCAAAAATCCGTAGGTCTTAGCCTCTAATATTATTGAAAATGGTCGCTCATGGCTATTTTCAAGGTCGCTCATGGCTATTTTCATAAAAAATGGGGGTTGTGTGGCCATTTATCATCGACTAGAGGCTCATAAACCTCACCCCGCATATGTTTCCTTGCCATAGATTACATTCTTGGATTTCTGGTGGAAACCATTTCTTGGTTAAAAACTCGTACGTGTTAGCCTTCGGTATTATTGAAAATGGTCATTCATGGCTATTTTCGGCAAAATGGGGGTTGTGTGGCCATTGATCGTCGACCAGAGGCTCATACACCTCACCCCACATATGTTTCCTTGTCGTAGATCACATTCTTGGATTTCTGGTGGAGACCATTTCTTGGTCAAAAATCCGTAGGTGTTAGCCTTCGATATTATTGAAAATGGTCGCTCATGGCTATTTTCATAAAAAAATGGGGGTTGTGTGGCCATTGATCATCGACTAGAGGCTCATAAATCTCACCCCACATATGTTTCCTTGCCATAGATCACATTCTGGGATTTTTGGTGGAGACCATTTCTTGGTCAAAAACTCGTACGTGTTAGCCTTCGGTATTATTGAAAATGGTCGTTCATGGCTATTTTCGGCAAAATGGGGGTTCTGTGGCCATTGATCATCGACCAGAGGCTCGTACACCTCACCCCACATATGTTTCCTTGCCATAGATCACATTCTTGGATTTCTGGTGGAGACCATTTCTTGGGCAAAAATCCGAATGTGTTAGCCTTTGGTATTTTTGAAAATGGTCATTCATGGCTATTTTCGACAAAAATGGGGGTTGTGTGGCCATTGATCTTCGACCAGAGGCTCATACACCTCACTACACATATGTTTCCTTGCCATAGATCACATTCTTGGATTTATGGTGGAGACCATTTCTTGGTCAAAAATCCGTAGGTGTTAGCCTTCAGTGTCATTGAAAATGGTCGTTCATGGCTATTTTCGACAAAAATTAGGGTTGTGTGGCCATTGATCGTCGACCAGAGGCTCATACACCTCACCCCACATATGTTTCCTTGCCATAGATCACATTCTTGGATTTCTGGTGGAGACCATTTCTTGGTCAAAAATCCGTAGGTGTTAGCCTTAGGTATTATTGAAAATGGTCGTTCATGGCTATTTTCGACAAAAATGGGGGTTGTGTGGCCATTGATCATCGACCAGACGCTCATACACCTCACCCCACATATGTTTCCTTGCCATATATCACATTCTTGGATTTCTGGTGGAGACCATTTCTTGGTCTAAAATCCGTAGGTGTTAGCCTCTAGTATTATTGAAAATGGTCGCTCATGGCTATTTTCAAGGTCGCTCATGGCTATTTTCATAAAAAATGGGGGTTGTGTGGCCATTTATCATCGACTAGAGGCTCATAAACCTGACCCCACATATGTTTCATTGCCATAGATCACATTCTTGGATTTCTGGTGGAGACCATTTCTTGGTTAAAAACTCGTACGTGTTAGCCTTCGGTATTATTGAAAATGGTCGTTCATGGCTATTTTCGGCAAAATGGGGGTTGTGTGGCCATTGATCATCGACCAGAGGCTCGTACACCTCACCCCACATATGTTTCCTTGCCATAGATCACATTCTTGGATTTCTGGTGGAGACCATTTCTTGGTCAAAAATCCGTACGTGTTAGCCTTTGGTATTTTTGAAAATGGTCATTCATGGCTATTTTCGACAAAAATGGGGGTTGTGTGGCCATTGATCTTCGACCAGAGGCTCATACACCTCACTACACATATGTTTCCTTGCCATAGATCACATTCTTGGATTTATGGTGGAGACCATTTCTTGGTCAAAAATCCGTAGGTGTTAGCCTTCAGTGTCATTGAAAATGGTCGTTCATGGCTATTTTCGACAAAAATTAGGGTTGTGTGGCCATTGATCGTCGACCCGAGGCTCATACACCTCACCCCACATATGTTTCTTTGCCATAAATCACATTCTGGGATTATTGGTGAAGACCATTTCTTGGTCAAAAATCCGTAGGTGTTAGCCTTCGGTATTATTGAAAATGGTCGTTCATGGCTATTTTCAACAAAAATGGGGGTTGTGTGTCCATTGATCATCGACCAGACGCTCATACACCTCACCCCACATATGTTTCCTTGCCATAGATCACATTCTTGGATTTCTGGTGGAGACCATTTCTTGGTCTAAAATCCGTAGGTGTTAGCCTCTAGTATTATTGAAAATGGTCCCTATGGCTATTTTCAAGGTCGCTCATGGCTATTTTCATAAAAAATGGGGGTTGTGTGGCCATTTATCATCGACTAGAGGCTCATAAACCTCACCCCACATATGTTTCCTTGCCATAGATTACATTCTTGGATTTCTGGTGGAAGCCATTTCTTGGTTAAAAACTCGTACGTGTTAGCCTTCGGTATTATTGAAAATGGTCATTCATGGCTATTTTCGGCAAAATGGGGGTTGTGTGGCCATTGATCGTCGACCAGAGGCTCATACACCTCACCCCACATATGTTTCCTTGTCGTAGATCACATTCTTGGATTTCTGGTGGAGACCATTTCTTGGTCTAAAATCCGTAGGTGTTAGCCTCTAGTATTATTGAAAATGGTCGCTCATGGCTATTTTCAAGGTCGCTCATGGCTATTTTCATAAAAAATGGGGGTTGTGTGGCCATTTATCATCGACTAGAGGCTCATAAACCTCACCCCACATATGTTTCCTTGCCATAGATTACATTCTTGGATTTCTGGTGGAAGCCATTTCTTGGTTAAAAACTCGTACGTGTTAGCCTTCGGTATTATTGAAAATGGTCATTCATGGCTATTTTCGGCAAAATGGGGGTTGTGTGGCCATTGATCGTCGACCAGAGGCTCATACACCACACCCCACAAATGTTTCCTTGTCGTAGATCACATTCTTGGATTTCTGGTGGAGACCATTTCTTGGTCAAAAATCCGTAGGTGTTAGCCTTCGATATTATTGAAAATGGTCGTTCATGGCTATTTTCAACAAAAATGGGGGTTGTGTGGCCATTGATCATCGACCAGAGGCTCATACACCTCACCCCACATATGTTTCCTTGCCATAGATCACATTCTGGGATTTCTGGTGGAGACCATTTCTTGGTCAAAAATCCGTAGGTGTTAGCCTTCGGTATTATTGTAAATGGTCATTCATGGCTATTTTCGACAAAAATGGGGGTTGTGTGGCCATTGATCATCGACCATAGGCTCATACACCTCACCCCACATATGTTTCCTTGCCATAGATCACATTCTTGGATTTCTGGTGGAGACCATTTCTTGGTCAAAAATCCGTAGGTCTTAGCCTCTAATATTATTGAAAATGGTCGCTCATGGCTATTTTCATAAAAAAATGGGGGTTGTGTGGCCATTTATCATCGACTAGAGGCTCATAAATCTCACCCCACATATGTTTCCTTGCCATAGATCACATTCTTGGATTTTTGGTGGAGACCATTTCTTGGTCAAAAACTCGTACGTGTTAGCCTTCGGTATTATTGAAAATGGTCGTTCATGGCTATTTTCGGCAAAATGGGGGTTGTGTGGCCATTGATCATCGACCAGAGGCTCGTACACCTCACCCCACATATGTTTCCTTGCCATAGATTACATTCTAGGATTTTTGGTGGAAACCATTTCTTGGTTAAAAACTCGTACGTGTTAGCCTTCGGTATTATTGAAAATGGTCATTCATGGCTATTTTCGGCAAAATGGGGGTTGTGTGGCCATTGATCGTCGACCAGAGGCTCATACACCTCACCCCACATATGTTTCCTTGTCGTAGATCACATTCTTGGATTTCTGGTGGAGACCATTTCTTGGTCAAAAATCCGTAGGTGTTAGCCTTCGATATTATTGAAAATGGTCGTTCATGGCCATTTTCGACAAAAATGGGGGTTGTGTGGCCATTGATCATCGACCAGAGGCTCATACACCTCACCCCACATATGTTTCCTTGCCATAGATCACATTCTTGGATTTCTGGTGGAGACCATTTCTTGGTCAAAAATCCGTAGGTGTTAGCCTTCGGTATTATTGTAAATGGTCATTCATAGCTATTTTCGACAACAATGTGGGTTGTGTGGCCATTGATCATCGACCAGAGGCTCATACACCTCACCCCACATATGTTTCCTTGCCATAGATCACATTCTTAGATTTCTGGTGGAGACCATTTCTTGGTCAAAAATCCGTAGGTCTTAGCCTCTAATATTATTGAAAATGGTCGCTCATGGCTATTTTCATAAAAAATGGGGGTTGTGTGGCCATTTATCATCGACTAGAGGCTCATAAATCTCACCCCTCATATGTTTCCTTGCCATAGATCACATTCTTGGATTTTTGGTGGAGACCATTTCTTGGTCAAAAACTCGTACGTGTTAGCCTTCGGTATTATTGAAAATGGTCATTCATGGCTATTTTCGGCAAAATGGGGGTTCTGTGGCCATTGATCATCGACCAGAGGCTCGTACACCTCACCCCACATATGTTTCCTTGCCATAGATCACATTCTTGGATTTCTGGTGGAGACCATTTCTTGGGCAAAAATCCGAATGTGTTAGCCTTTGGTATTTTTGAAAATGGTCATTCATGGCTATTTTCGACAAAAATGGGGGTTGTGTGGCCATTGATCTTCGACCAGAGGCTCATACACCTCACTACACATATGTTTCCTTGCCATAGATCACATTCTTGGATTTATGGTGGAGACCATTTCTTGGTCAAAAATCCGTAGGTGTTAGCCTTCATTGTCATTGAAAATGGTCGTTCATGGCTATTTTCGACAAAAAATTAGGGTTGTGTGGCCATTGATCGTCGACCAGAGGCTCATACACCTCACCCCACATATGTTTCCTTGCCATAGATCACATTCTTGGATTTCTGGTGGAGACCATTTCTTGGTCAAAAATCCGTAGGTGTTAGCCTTCGGTATTATTGAAAATGGTCGTTCATGGCTATTTTCGACAAAAATGGGGGTTGTGTGGCCATTGATCATCGACCAGACGCTCATACACCTCACCCCACATATGTTTCCTTGCCATAGATCACATTCTTGGATTTCTGGTGGAGACCATTTCTTGGTCTAAAATCCGTAGGTGTTAGCCTCTAGTATTATTGAAAATGGTCGCTCATGGCTATTTTCAAGGTCGCTCATGGCTATTTTCATAAAAAATGGGGGTTGTGTGGCCATTTATCATCGACTAGAGGCTCATAAACCTCACCCCACATATGTTTCCTTGCCATAGATCACATTCTTGGATTTCTGGTGGAGACCATTTCTTGGTTAAAAACTCGTACGTGTTAGCCTTCGGTATTATTGAAAATGGTCGTTCATGGCTATTTTCTGCAAAATGGGGGTTGTGTGGCCATTGATCATCGACCAGAGGCTCATAAACCTCACCCCACATATGTTTCCTTGCCATAGATCACATTCTTGGATTTCTGGTGGAGACCATTTCTTGGTCAAAAATCCTTACGTGTTAGCCTTTGGTATTTTTGAAAATGGTCATTCATGGCTATTTTCGACAAAAATGGGGGTTGTGTGGCCATTGATCTTCGACCAGAGGCTCATACACCTCACTACACATATGTTTCCTTGCCATAGATCACATTCTTGGATTTATGGTGGAGACCATTTCTTGGTCAAAAATCCGTAGGTGTTAGCCTTCAGTGTCATTGAAAATGGTCGTTCATGGCTATTTTCGACAAAAATTAGGGTTGTGTGGCCATTGATCGTCGACCAGAGGCTCATACACCTCACCCCACATATGTTTCCTTGCCATAGATCACATTCTTGGATTTCTGGTGGAGACCATTTCTTGGTCAAAAATCCGTAGGTGTTAGCCTTCGGTATTATTGAAAATGGTCGTTCATGGCTATTTTCGACAAAAATGGGGGTTGTGTGGCCATTGATCATCGACCAGACGCTCATACACCTCACCCCACATATGTTTCCTTGCCATAGATCACATTCTTGGATTTCTGGTGGAGACCATTTCTTGGTCTAAAATCCGTAGGTGTTAGCCTCTAGTATTATTGAAAATGGTCGCTCATGGCTATTTTCAAGGTCGCTCATGGCTATTTTCATAAAAAAATGGGGGTTGTGTGGCCATTTATCATCGACTAGAGGCTCATAAACCTCACCCCACATATGTTTCCTTGCCATAGATTACATTCTTGGATTTCTGGTGGAAACCATTTCTTGGTTAAAAACTCGTACGTGTTAGCCTTCGGTATTATTGAAAATGGTCATTCATGGCTATTTTTCGGCAAAATGGGGGTTGTGTGGCCATTGATCGTCGACCAGAGGCTCATACACCTCACCCCACATATGTTTCCATGTCGTAGATCACATTCTTGGATTTCTGGTGGAGACCATTTCTTGGTCAAAAATCTGTAGGTGTTAGCCTTCGATATTATTGAAAATGGTCGTTCATGGCTATTTTCGACAAAAATGGGGGTTGTGTGGCCATTGATCATCGACCAGAGGCTCATACACCTCACCCCACATATGTTTCCTTGCCATAGATCACATTCTTGGATTTCTGGTGGAGACCATTTCTTGGTCAAAAATCCGTAGGTGTTAGCCTTCGGTATTATTGTAAATGGTCATTCATGGCTATTTTCGACAAAAATGGGGGTTGTGTGGCCATTGATCATCGACCAGAGGCTCATACACCTCACCCCACATATGTTTCCTTGCCATAGATCACATTCTTGGATTTATGGTGGAGACCATTTCTTGGTCAAAAATCCGTAGGTGTTAGCCTTCAGTGTCATTGAAAATGGTCGTTCATGGCTATTTTCGACAAAAATTAGGGTTGTGTGGCCATTGATCGTCGACCAGAGGCTCATACACCTCACCCCACATATGTTTCCTTGCCATAGATCACATTCTTGGATTTCTGGTGGAGACCATTTCTTGGTCAAAAATCCGTAGGTGTTAGCCTTCGGTATTATTGTAAATGGTCATTCATGGCTATTTTCGACAAAAATGGGGGTTGTGTGGCCATTGATCATCGACCAGACACTCATACACCTCACCCCACATATGTTTCCTTGCCATAGATCACATTCTTGGATTTTTGGTGGACACCATTTCTTGGTCAAAAACTCGTACGTGTTAGCCTTCGGTATTATTGAAAATGGTCGTTCATGGCTATTTTCGGCAAAATGGGGGTTCTGTGGCCATTGATCATCGACCAGAGGCTCGTACACCTCACCCCACATATGTTTCCTTTCCATAGATCACATTTTTGGATTTCTGGTGGAGACCATTTCTTGGTCAAAAATCCGTAGGTGTTAGCCTTCGGTATTATTGTAAATGGTCATTCATGGCTATTTTCGACAAAAATGGGGGTTGTGTGGCCATTGATCATCGACCAGACGCTCATACACCTCACCCCACATATGTTTCCTTGCCATAGATCACATTCTTGGATTTCTGGTGGAGACCATTTCTTGGTCAAAAATCCGTAGGTGTTAGCCTTCGGTATTATTGAAAATGGTCGTTCATGGCTATTTTCGACAAAAATGGGGGTTGTGTGGCCATTGATCATCGACCAGAGGCTCATACACCTCACCCCACATATGTTTCCTTGCCATAGATCACATTCTTGGATTTCTGGTGGAGACCATTTCTTGGTCAAAAATCCGTAGGTGTTAGCCTTCGGTATTATTGAAAATGGTCGTTCATGGCTATTTTCGACAAAAATGGGGGTTGTGTGGCCATTGATCATCGACCAGACGCTCATACACCTCACCCCACATATGTTTCCTTGCCATAGATCACATTCTTGGATTTCTGGTGGAGACCATTTCTTGGTCTAAAATCCATAGGTGTTAGCCTCTAGTATTATTGAAAATGGTCGCTCATGGCTATTTTCAAGGTCGCTCATGGCTATTTTCATAAAAAATGGGGGTTGTGTGGCCATTTATCATCGACTAGAGGCTCATAAACCTCGCCCCACATATGTTTCCTTGCCATAGATCACATTCTTGGATTTCTGGTGGAGACCATTTCTTGGTTAAAAACTCGTACGTGTTAGCCTTCGGTATTATTGAAAATGGTCGTTCATGGCTATTTTCGGCAAAATGGGGGTTGTGTGGCCATTCATTATCGACTAGAGGCTCGTACACCTCACCCCACATATGTTTCCTTGCCATAGATCACATTCTTGGATTTCTGGTGGAGACCATTTCTTGGTCAAAAATCCGTACGTGTTAGCCTTTGGTATTTTTGAAAATGGTCATTCATGGCTATTTTCGACAAAAATGGGGGTTGTGTGGCCATTGATCTTCGACCAGAGGCTCATACACCTCACTACACATATGTTTCCTTGCCATAGAACACATTCTTGGATTTATGGTGGAGACCATTTCTTGGTCAAGAATCCGTAGGTGTTAGCCTTCAGTGTCATTGAAAATGGTCGTTTATGGCTATTTTCGACCAAAATTAGGGTTGTGTGGCCATTGATCGTCGACCAGAGGCTCATACACCTCACCCCACATATGTTTCCTTGCCATAGATCACATTCTTGGATTTCTGGTGGAGACCATTTCTTGGTCAAAAATCCGTAGGTGTTAGCCTTCGGTATTATTGAAAATGGTCGTTCATGGCTATTTTCGACAAAAATGGGGGTTGTGTGGCCATTGATCATCGACCAGACGCTCATACACCTCACCCCACATATGTTTCCTTGCCATAGATCACATTCTTGGATTTCTGGTGGAGACCATTTCTTGGTCTAAAATCCGTAGGTGTTATCCTCTAGTATTATTGAAAATGGTCGCTCATGGCTATTTTCAAGGTCGCTCATGGCTATTTTCATAAAAAATGGGGGTTGTGTGGCCATTTATCATCGACTATAGGCTCGTAAACCTCACCCCACATATGTTTCCTTGCCATAGATTACATTCTTGGATTTCTGGTGGAAACCATTTCTTGGTTAAAAACTCGTACGTGTTAGCCTTCGGTATTATTGAAAATGGTCATTCATGGCTATTTTCGGCAAAATGGGGGTTGTGTGGCCATTGATCATCAACCAGAGGCTCGTACACCTCACCCCACATATGTTTCCTTGCCATAGATCACATTCTTGGATTTTTGGTGGAGACCATTTCTTGGTCAAAAACTCGTACGTGTTAGCCTTCGGTATTATTGAAAATGGTCGTTCATGGCTATTTTCGGCAAAATGGGGGTTCTGTGGCCATTAATCATCGACCAAAGGCTCGTACACCTCACCCCACATATGTTTCCTTTCCATAGATCACATTCTTGGATTTCTGGTGGAGACCATTTCTTGGTCAAAAATCCGTAGGTGTTAGCCTTCGGTATTATTGTAAATGGTCATTCATGGCTATTTTCGACAAAAATGGGGGTTGTGTGGCCATTGATCATCGACCAGACGCTCATACACCTCACCCCACTTATGTTTCCTTGCCATAGATCACATTCTTGGATTTCTGGTGGAGACCATTTCTTGGTCAAAAATCCGTAGGTGTTAGCCTTCGGTATTATTGAAAATGGTCGTTCATGGCTATTTTCGACAAAAATGGGGGTTGTGTGGCCATTGATCATCGACCAGAGGCTCATACACCTCACCCCACATATGTTTCCTTGCCATAGATCACATTCTTGGATTTCTGGTGGAGACCATTTCTTGGTCAAAAATCCGTAGGTGTTAGCCTTCGGTATTATTGAAAATGGTCGTTCATGGCTATTTTCGACAAAAATGGGGGTTGTGTGGCCATTGATCATCGACCAGACGCTCATACACCTCACCCCACATATGTTTCCTTGCCATAGATCACATTCTTGGATTTCTGGTGGAGACCATTTCTTGGTCTAAAATCCGTAGGTGTTAGCCTCTAGTATTATTGAAAATGGTCGCTCATGGCTATTTTCAAGGTCGCTCATGGCTATTTTCATAAAAAATGGGGGTTGTGTGGCCATTTATCATCGACTAGAGGCTCATAAACCTCACCCCACATATGTTTCCTTGCCATAGATCACATTCTTGGATTTCTGGTGGAGACCATTTCTTGGTTAAAAACTCGTACGTGTTAGCCTTCGGTATTATTGAAAATGGTCGTTCATGGCTATTTTCTGCAAAATGGGGGTTGTGTGGCCATTGATCATCGACCAGAGGCTCATAAACCTCACCCCACATAGGTTTCCTTGCCATAGATCACATTCTTGGATTTCTGGTGGAGACCATTTCTTGGTCAAAAATCCGTACGTGTTAGCCTTTGGTATTTTTGAAAATGGTCATTCATGGCTATTTTCGACAAAAATGGGGGTTGTGTGGCCATTGATCTTCGACCAGAGGCTCATACACCTCACTACACATATGTTTCCTTGCCATAGAACACATTCTTGGATTTATGGTGGAGACCATTTCTTGGTCAAGAATCCGTAGGTGTTAGCCTTCAGTGTCATTGAAAATGGTCGTTTATGGCTATTTTCGACCAAAATTAGGGTTGTGTGGCCATTGATCGTCGACCAGAGGCTCATACACCTCACCCCACATATGTTTCCTTGCCATAGATCACATTCTTGGATTTCTGGTGGAGACCATTTCTTGGTCAAAAATCCGTAGGTGTTAGCCTTCGGTATTATTGAAAATGGTCGTTCATGGCTATTTTCGACAAAAATGGGGGTTGTGTGGCCATTGATCATCGACCAGACGCTCATACACCTCACCCCACATATGTTTCCTTGCCATAGATCACATTCTTGGATTTCTGGTGGAGACCATTTCTTGGTCTAAAATCCGTAGGTGTTATCCTCTAGTATTATTGAAAATGGTCGCTCATGGCTATTTTCAAGGTCGCTCATGGCTATTTTCATAAAAAATGGGGGTTGTGTGGCCATTTATCATCGACTATAGGCTCGTAAACCTCACCCCACATATGTTTCCTTGCCATAGATTACATTCTTGGATTTCTGGTGGAAACCATTTCTTGGTTAAAAACTCGTACGTGTTAGCCTTCGGTATTATTGAAAATGGTCATTCATGGCTATTTTCGGCAAAATGGGGGTTGTGTGGCCATTGATCATCAACCAGAGGCTCGTACACCTCACCCCACATATGTTTCCTTGCCATAGATCACATTCTTGGATTTTTGGTGGAGACCATTTCTTGGTCAAAAACTCGTACGTGTTAGCCTTCGGTATTATTGAAAATGGTCGTTCATGGCTATTTTCGGCAAAATGGGGGTTCTGTGGCCATTAATCATCGACCAAAGGCTCGTACACCTCACCCCACATATGTTTCCTTTCTATAGATCACATTCTTGGATTTCTGGTGGAGACCATTTCTTGGTCAAAAATCCGTAGGTGTTAGCCTTCGGTATTATTGTAAATGGTCATTCATGGCTATTTTCGACAAAAATGGGGGTTGTGTGGCCATTGATCATCGACCAGACGCTCATACACCTCACCCCACTTATGTTTCCTTGCCATAGATCACATTCTTGGATTTCTGGTGGAGACCATTTCTTGGTCAAAAATCCGTAGGTGTTAGCCTTCGGTATTATTGAAAATGGTCGTTCATGGCTATTTTCGACAAAAATGGGGGTTGTGTGGCCATTGATCATCGACCAGAGGCTCATACACCTCACCCCACATATGTTTCCTTGCCATAGATCACATTCTTGGATTTCTGGTGGAGACCATTTCTTGGTCAAAAATCCGAAGGTGTTAGCCTTCGGTATTATTGAAAATGGTCGTTCATGGCTATTTTCGACAAAAATGGGGGTTGTGTGGCCATTGATCATCGACCAGACGCTCATACACCTCACCCCACATATGTTTCCTTGCCATAGATCACATTCTTGGATTTCTGGTGGAGACCATTTCTTGGTCTAAAATCCGTAGGTGTTAGCCTCTAGTATTATTGAAAATGGTCGCTCATGGCTATTTTCAAGGTCGCTCATGGCTATTTTCATAAAAAATGGGGGTTGTGTGGCCATTTATCATCGACTAGAGGCTCATAAACCTCACCCCACATATGTTTCCTTGCCATAGATCACATTCTTGGATTTCTGGTGGAGACCATTTCTTGGTTAAAAACTCGTACGTGTTAGCCTTCGGTATTATTGAAAATGGTCGTTCATGGCTATTTTCTGCAAAATGGGGGTTGTGTGGCCATTGATCATCGACCAGAGGCTCATAAACCTCACCCCACATAGGTTTCCTTGCCATAGATCACATTCTTGGATTTCTGGTGGAGACCATTTCTTGGTCAAAAATCCGTAGGTGTTAGCCTTCGGTATTATTGAAAATGGTCGTTCAAGGCTATTTTCGACAAAAATGGGGGTTGTGTGGCCATTGATCATCGACCAGACGCTCATACACCTCACCCCACATATGTTTCCTTGCCATAGATCACATTCTTGGATTTCTGGTGGAGACCATTTCTTGGTCTAAAATCCGTAGGTGTTAGCCTCTAGTATTATTGAAAATGGTCGCTCATGGCTATTTTCAAGGTCGCTCATGGCTATTTTCATAAAAAATGGGGGTTGTGTGGCCATTTATCATCGACTAGAGGCTCATAAACCTCACCCCACATATGTTTCCTTGCCATAGATTACATTCTTGGATTTCTGGTGGAAACCATTTCTTGGTTAAAAACTCGTACGTGTTAGCCTTCGGTATTATTGAAAATGGTCATTCATGGCTATTTTTCGGCAAAATGGGGGTTGTGTGGCCATTGATCGTCGACCAGAGGCTCATACACCTCACCCCACATATGTTTCCTTGTCGTAGATCACATTCTTGGATTTCTGGTGGAGACCATTTCTTGGTCAAAAATCTGTAGGTGTTAGCCTTCGATATTATTGAAAATGGTCGTTCATGGCTATTTTCGACAAAAATGGGGGTTGTGTGGCCATTGATCATCGACCAGAGGCTCATACACCTCACCCCACATATGTTTCCTTGCCATAGATCACATTCTTGGATTTATGGTGGAGACCATTTCTTGGTCAAGAATCCGTAGGTGTTAGCCTTCAGTGTCATTGAAAATGGTCGTTTATGGCTATTTTCGACAAAAATTAGGGTTGTGTGGCCATTGATCGTCGACCAGAGGCTCATACACCTCACCCCACATATGTTTCCTTGCCATAGATCACATTCTTGGATTTCTGGTGGAGACCATTTCTTGGTCAAAAATCCGTAGGTGTTAGCCTTCGGTATTATTGAAAATGGTCGTTCATGGCTATTTTCGACAAAAATGGGGGTTGTGTGGCCATTGATCATCGACCAGACGCTCATACACCTCACCCCACATATGTTTCCTTGCCATAGATCACATTCTTGGATTTCTGGTGGAGACCATTTCTTGGTCTAAAATCCGTAGGTGTTAGCCTCTAGTATTATTGAAAATGGTCGCTCATGGCTATTTTCAAGGTCGCTCATGGCTATTTTCATAAAAAATGGGGGTTGTGTGGCCATTTATCATCGACTAGAGGCTCATAAACCTCACCCCACATATGTTTCCTTGCCATAGATCACATTCTTGGATTTCTGGTGGAGACCATTTCTTGGTTAAAAACTCGTACGTGTTAGCCTTCGGTATTATTGAAAATGGTCGTTCATGGCTATTTTCTGCAAAATGGGGGTTGTGTGGCCATTGATCATCGACCAGAGGCTCATAAACCTCACCCCACATATGTTTCCTTGCCATAGATCACATTCTTGGATTTCTGGTGGAGACCATTTCTTGGTCAAAAATCCGTACGTGTTAGCCTTTGGTATTTTTGAAAATGGTCATTCATGGCTATTTTCGACAAAAATGGGGGTTGTGTGGCCATTGATCTTCGACCAGAGGCTCATACACCTCACTACACATATGTTTCCTTGCCATAGATCACATTCTTGGATTTATGGTGGAGACCATTTCTTGGTCAAAAATCCGTAGGTGTTAGCCTTCAGTGTCATTGAAAATGGTCGTTCATGGCTATTTTCGACAAAAATTAGGGTTGTGTGGCCATTGATCGTCGACCAGAGGCTCATACACCTCACTAGGGATGGCAATTTCACCCACGGGTTCGGGCCCCGTCGGGTTTTGCACCCGTCGGGTTCGGGTTCGGGTGTAAAAATCCACCCACGGGTTAGACCCAAACCCGACCCGAAGCATTACGGGTGCGGGTGCGGGTTTTGATTTTCGCCCGCGGGTCACCCGGAACCCGGAGCTACGCCCGAAGCGCAGAGTTGCAACCGGCCACCCGCCCAAGTCCCGTGCGCATCCAGTTTGTATTCCAGTGGGCCCTGAGAAAAACCCAAATCCCTCAACCCCAAGTCCCCAACCGGCCAGGGCCAACCGGCCAACCCTAGCAGGCTAGCACCAGGCGTCCAGGCGGCCGCGGCCACGATAGACCACCGGATCCGCCCAGAGGCCAGACGCCACCACCAGATCCGCCCGCCGCTGCCCGCCCCACCCGGCCACCCCCTCCGCCGTCACCACCACCGGAGGACGCATCCCCAGGGCCGCCGCATCCTGCTCTTGCCGGATCCCCAGGACCACCGGAGGAGGACGCATCCCTAGGAGCCACCGAGCGTCCGAGGCCAAGCCAGGAGTCCAAGTCTCCACTCTCCAGGACTGGCCGCGACATCCCCACTCCGGCACTCCCCAGGACCACCGGAGTCCGACTGCAGCGGCGCAGCCTGCTCCCACCATGTACGAGGTTCCTATCCTTGCAGGTGAGGTGAGCCGTGAGCATGTCCCTTGGCCCTTGCACAGCTTGACTTGAGCAGCTATAATTTGTAAATTGCAGAGTCTGATGTCTGACCAAGGTGCTTCGAGGCCGAGCAGGAGCAGTCGTCAAGTTCCCACAAAGAGCAGTGCTGTGGTTGCAGGAGGTTCCTCAAGTGCAGCTACACCGACGAGTGCTGCTGCAAATGAAATGCCATCTTCAAGTGTTCAAGCTCCACCATCAGAAGGTACAGAACATGTGGTCGTAAATGATGATGATGATAATGTACAAGTTGGATGCAAAAGGAAGCTGAAATCTGATGTGTGGCTTGAATTTGAACAAGTAACAGTTGGGGGTAAAATGAAAGCTGAATGCACTTGGTGTAAAAAGCTACTAGTTGGAGATAGTAGAGCCGGTACTAATCACTTGCGTGGTCATCTTAGATGTTGTCAATCAAGACAGGTTAGGAAAGGATTAAAACAAACCTCCTTAAAACTAGGAAAAGATGAGAATGGGGCAGTAGTTGTTGAGAAGTATGTGTTTGATCAGGAAGTTGCTAGGAAAGAACTTGCACTAATGATATGTGTCCATGAGTATCCTCTATCTATGGTTGATCATGTTGGTTTTAAGAGGTTTTGTGGAGCACTACAACCCCTATTCAAAGTAGTGTCCAGAAATACCATTAAAAAGGATATATTGGATATGTACGAGGTCCAAAGGCTTGCAGTAGTGAATGTATTTCAACGGTTACAATCAAGAATTGCCGTAACTACTGACATGTGGACAGCAAACCATCAAAAGAAAGGATATATGTCTGTGACAGTACATTTCATTGATGATGAATGGAAGCTAAAGTCTTTTCTTTTGAGGTAATAATCTATTGCAATGTCTTGTTTCTTTGAATGTATAAGTTATATGGTGCTGCAGTTTTGTAGTGCTAAAAATGTGTTGGAATGTTGTTGCTTGTAGGTTCATATATGTGCCTGCTCCACATACCGGGGAAATGATAAGTGATGTCCTTTATGAGGTACTACAAGATTTGCAAATTGAAAAGAAGGTGTCAACGGTCACTCTTGATAACTGCACCACCAATGACAATTTGATGAGTTATATGCAAGATAAGCTACCCCTTCCCTCACTCATGCTAAATGGTACTTTGTTACATATGCGTTGTGCGGCACATATCATTAATCTCATCGTGAAAGATGGCATGACTGTTATGGAAAAGGGTGTTGAAAGGATACGTGATAGTGTTGGGTTTTGGTGTGCCACGCCAAAAAGGCATGAACGTTTTGAACGGACAGCAAATCAAATGAATATTAAATATGGTAGAAGGATAACTCTAGATTGTAAGACAAGATGGAATTCAACCTACGTTATGCTTAGCATTGCATTAGTATACCAATCAGTTTTTGATCGACTTGCAAGTAAAGAGAAGCTTTGTGCTCATTTTAAGCCAACAACAGATGATTGGGAGTTTGCTAGGGAGCTTTGTGGTAGGCTGAAAATATTTTTTGATGCAACTGAGCTATTGTCAGGCACTAGTTATGTAACAGCTAATCTTTTTTCCCCAAAATTTGTGGAATTTATTTGGCCATTGATAAATGGAGAACTAGTGCCATTCCAAAGGTAGAAGAGATGTCTGTCTTGATGAAAGATAAGTTTAAGAAGTATTGGACAGATGTACATGGGCTTATGGAAGTAGCCACTGTTTTAGATCCTAGGTACAAATTGAAGTTCATGAAAGCTTTTTATAGCACCATTTATGGGGAAGAAAGTCCAACTACAGACGATGAAGTGTGTAGAGTCAAAAATTTGTTGTATGAGTTGGTGTTAGAATATCAAGAATCTATGGAGGGCATGGCAACAACAGATGCTGTAGGTGCAGCTAGTAGGGGCTGTAGGGCCCCCAACGAAGGAGATGACTTGATGTTTGGAATCTTTGATAAATTCTTGTCGGAAGAACCTGATTGTTCATCTTTTGTGCGCACTGAGTTGGATTTATATTTGGAGGAGCCAACACTGCCAAGAACTCAAGAGCTAGACATAATTAATTGGTGGCAATATGCAGGGATCAAGTACCCCACTTTGAGAAAGATTGCTCGAGATATCATGGCAATTCCAGTCACAACTGTTGCATCTGAGTCTGTATTCAGCACTGGGGGAAGAGTAATAAGCCCACATCGAAGTAGACTAGCACCAAAAACAGTTGAAGGATTGATGTGTATGCAAGCTTGGTCTCGTGCTAACATGTTAGGCGATCAATCCTGTTTTGTGAATGCTCTAATGACATGTTTGGAGGATGAAGAAGAAGAAATGGTAACATTGAGTTTCTTAACATTTATTTTCTTACTTTTGATTTAATGAATACTATCATTTAATTGTCTATTTTTCTTGTTAGGATGAAGCAGATTCTACCATAGTTGATTGAAGTTGAAGCTTGACCAAGTGATTTGTTTGGAGGATGAAGAAATGGTAACATTGAGTTCCTTAATATCTAATTTCTTAGTTTTGGTTTACTGAATACTAACATTTGATTGACTACTTTTTGCTAGGATGAAGCAGATTCTTGTATTCTACAATGGTTGAGTGTTGCTGTTGGTGCAATATTGAATTGGTCTCTATGTGTTATGTTATTCCTACCGCTATTGGCTTGGTGTATAATGCATTAATGCTGTGGACCTGTGAACTATTTGTGTTTGACACATAGGCATGAACTTATTCTCATATGTATCATGTATTCATGTTACTGCTGTTATTATTGTGAGACTGATGTAATCATGTAATGATGCTGGTACCATTTCAGTTTGAGACATGAATTTATTGTTGCAATGTTGCTGTTTTGTCTAAGATTATTACCTGTGAACTGTTTTTTTGCTGCTGGGCCAGTGGGCCTTCACCTGGCGTCAGCCGGTCTGCTGGTCACAGCACGCACACGCACTAGTGATTACTGATTAGTGAACATGTGGAATAAAAACAGTGACTATGTGAAACCCGACGGGGACCCGAAACCCACCCGAAACCCGACGGGTGCGGGTGCGGGTGTGGGATTTCACCCGCGGGTGTGGTCGCGGGCGGGTTTGGGCTTATTCCGCGGGTGCGGTCGCGGGTGGGTTTTTTCTCCACCCGACCCGAACCCGACCCGTTGCCATCTCTACACCTCACCCCACATATGTTTCCTTGCCATAGATCACATTCTTGGATTTCTGGTGGAGACCATTTCTTGGTCAAAAATCCGTAGGTGTTAGCCTTCGGTATTATTGAAAATGGTCGTTCATGGCTATTTTCGACAAAAATGGGGGTTGTGTGGCCATTGATCATCGACCAGACGCTCATACACCTCACCCCACATATGTTTCCTTGCCATAGATCACATTCTTGGATTTCTGGTGGAGACCATTTCTTGGTCTAAAATCCGTAGGTGTTAGCCTCTAGTATTATTGAAAATGGTCGCTCATGGCTATTTTCAAGGTCGCTCATGGCTATTTTCATAAAAAATGGGGGTTGTGTGGCCATTTATCATCGACTAGAGGCTCATAAACCTCACCCCACATATGTTTCCTTGCCATAGATTACATTCTTGGATTTCTGGTGGAAACCATTTCTTGGTTAAAAACTCGTACGTGTTAGCCTTTGGTATTATTGAAAATGGTCATTCATGGCTATTTTTCGGCAAAATGGGGGTTGTGTGGCCATTGATCGTCGACCAGAGGCTCATACACCTCACCCCACATATGTTTCCTTGTCGTAGATCACATTCTTGGATTTCTGGTGGAGACCATTTCTTGGTCAAAAATCTGTAGGTGTTAGCCTTCGATATTATTGAAAATGGTCGTTCATGGCTATTTTCGAAAAAAATGGGGGTTGTGTGGCCATTGATCATCGACCAGAGGCTCATACACCTCACCCCACATATGTTTCCTTGCCATAGATCACATTCTTGGATTTCTGGTGGAGACCATTTCTTGGTCAAAAATCCGTAGGTGTTAGCCTTCGGTATTATTGTAAATGGTCATTCATGGCTATTTTCGACAAAAATGGGGGTTGTGTGGCCATTGATCATCGACCAGAGGCTCATACACCTCACCCCACATATGTTTCCTTGCCATAGATCACATTCTTGGATTTATGGTGGAGACCATTTCTTGGTCAAAAATCCGTAGGTGTTAGCCTTCAGTGTCATTGAAAATGGTCGTTCATGGCTATTTTCGACAAAAATTAGGGTTGTGTGGCCATTGATCGTCGACCAGAGGCTCATACACCTCACCCCACATATGTTTCCTTGCCATAGATCACATTCTTGGATTTCTGGTGGAGACCATTTCTTGGTCAAAAATCCGTAGGTGTTAGCCTTCGGTATTATTGTAAATGGTCATTCATGGCTATTTTCGACAAAAATGGGGGTTGTGTGGCCATTGATCATCGACCAGACACTCATACACATCACCCCACATATGTTTCCTTGCCATAGATCACATTCTTGGATTTTTGGTGGAGACCATTTCTTGGTCAAAAACTCGTACGTGTTAGCCTTCGGTATTATTGAAAATGGTCGTTCATGGCTATTTTCGGCAAAATGGGGGTTCTGTGGCCATTGATCATCGACCAGAGGCTCGTACACCTCACCCCACATAAGTTTCCTTTCCATAGATCACATTTTTGGATTTCTGGTGGAGACCATTTCTTGGTCAAAAATCCGTAGGTGTTAGCCTTCGGTATTATTGTAAATGGTCATTCATGGCTATTTTCGACAAAAATGGGGGTTGTGTGGCCATTGATCATCGACCAGACGCTCATACACCTCACCCCACATATGTTTCCTTGCCATAGATCACATTCTTGGATTTCTGGTGGAGACCATTTCTTGGTCAAAAATCCGTAGGTGTTAGCCTTCGGTATTATTGAAAATGGTCGTTCATGGCTATTTTCGACAAAAATGGGGGTTGTGTGGCCATTGATCATCGACCAGAGGCTCATACACCTCACCCCACATATGTTTCCTTGCCATAGATCACATTCTTGGATTTCTGGTGGAGACCATTTCTTGGTCAAAAATCCGTAGGTGTTAGCCTTCGGTATTATTGAAAATGGTCGTTCATGGCTATTTTCGACAAAAATGGGGGTTGTGTGGCCATTGATCATCGACCAGACACTCATACACCTCACCCCACATATGTTTCCTTGCCATAGATCACATTCTTGGATTTCTGGTGGAGACCATTTCTTGGTCTAAAATCCATAGGTGTTAGCCTCTAGTATTATTGAAAATGGTCGCTCATGGCTATTTTCAAGGTCGCTCATGGCTATTTTCATAAAAAATGGGGGTTGTGTGGCCATTTATCATCGACTAGAGGCTCATAAACCTCGCCCCACATATGTTTCCTTGCCATCGATCACATTCTTGGATTTCTGGTGGAGACCATTTCTTGGTTAAAAACTCGTACGTGTTAGCCTTCGGTATTATTGAAAATGGTCGTTCATGGCTATTTTCGGCAAAATGGGGGTTGTGTGGCCATTCATTATCGACTAGAGGCTCGTACACCTCACCCCACATATGTTTCCTTGCCATAGATCACATTCTTGGATTTCTGGTGGAGACCATTTCTTGGTCAAAAATCCGTACGTGTTAGCCTTTGGTATTTTTGAAAATGGTCATTCATGGCTATTTTCGACAAAAATGGGGGTTGTGTGGCCATTGATCTTCGACCAGAGGCTCATACACCTCACTACACATATGTTTCCTTGCCATAGAACACATTCTTGGATTTATGGTGGAGACCATTTCTTGGTCAAGAATCCGTAGGTGTTAGCCTTCAGTGTCATTGAAAATGGTCGTTTATGGCTATTTTCGACAAAAATTAGGGTTGTGTGGCCATTGATCGTCGACCAGAGGCTCATACACCTCACCCCACATATGTTTCCTTGCCATAGATCACATTCTTGGATTTCTGGTGGAGACCATTTCTTGGTCAAAAATCCGTAGGTGTTAGCCTTCGGTATTATTGAAAATGGTCGTTCATGGCTATTTTCGACAAAAATGGGGGTTGTGTGGCCATTGATCATCGACCAGACGCTCATACACCTCACCCCACATATGTTTCCTTGCCATAGATCACATTCTTGGATTTCTGGTGGAGACCATTTCTTGGTCTAAAATCCGTAGGTGTTATCCTCTAGTATTATTGAAAATGGTCGCTCATGGCTATTTTCAAGGTCGCTCATGGCTATTTTCATAAAAAATGGGGGTTGTGTGGCCATTTATCATCGACTATAGGCTCGTAAACCTCACCCCACATATGTTTCCTTGCCATAGATTACATTCTTGGATTTCTGGTGGAAACCATTTCTTGGTTAAAAACTCGTACTTGTTAGCCTTCGGTATTATTGAAAATGGTCATTCATGGCTATTTTCGGCAAAATGGGGGTTGTGTGGCCATTGATCATCAACCAGAGGCTCGTACACCTCACCCCACATATGTTTCCTTGCCATAGATCACATTCTTGGATTTTTGGTGGAGACCATTTCTTGGTCAAAAACTTGTACGTGTTAGCCTTCGGTATTATTGAAAATGGTCGTTCATGGCTATTTTCGGCAAAATGGGGGTTCTGTGGCCATTAATCATCGACCAAAGGCTCGTACACCTCACCCCACATATGTTTCCTATCCATAGATCACATTCTTGGATTTCTGGTGGAGACCATTTCTTGGTCAAAAATCCGTAGGTGTTAGCCTTCGGTATTATTGTAAATGGTCATTCATGGCTATTTTCGACAAAAATGGGGGTTGTGTGGCCATTGATCATCGACCAGACGCTCATACACCTCACCCCACTTATGTTTCCTTGCCATAGATCACATTCTTGGATTTCTGGTGGAGACCATTTCTTGGTCAAAAATCCGTAGGTGTTAGCCTTCGGTATTATTGAAAATGGTCGTTCATGGCTATTTTCGACAAAAATGGGGGTTGTGTGGCCATTGATCATCGACCAGAGGCTCATACACCTCACCCCACATATGTTTCCTTGCCATAGATCACATTCTTGGATTTCTGGTGGAGACCATTTCTTGGTCAAAAATCCGTAGGTGTTAGCCTTCGGTATTATTGAAAATGGTCGTTCATGGCTATTTTCGACAAAAATGGGGGTTGTGTGGCCATTGATCATCGACCAGACGCTCATACACCTCACCCCACATATGTTTCCTTGTCATAGATCACATTCTTGGATTCCTGGTGGAGACCATTTCTTGGTCTAAAATCCATAGGTGTTAGCCTCTAGTATTATTGAAAATGGTCGCTCATGGCTATTTTCAAGGTCGCTCATGGCTATTTTCATAAAAAATGGAGGTTGTGTGGCCATTTATCATCGACTAGAGGCTCATAAACCTCGCCCCACATATGTTTCCTTGCCATAGATCACATTCTTGGATTTTTGGAGGAGACCATTTCTTGGTTAAAAACTCGTACGTGTTAGCCTTCGGTATTATTGAAAATGGTCGTTCATGGCTATTTTCGGCAAAATGGGGGTTGTGTGACCATTCATTATCGACCAGAGGCTCGTACACCTCACCCCACATATGTTTCCTTGCCATAGATCACATTCTTGGATTTCTGGTGGTGACCATTTCTTGGTCAAAAATCCGTACGTGTTAGCCTTTGGTATTTTTGAAAATGGTCATTCATGGCTATTTTCGACAAAAATGGGGGTTGTGTGGCCATTGATCTTCGACCAGAGGCTCATACACCTCACTACACATATGTTTCCTTGCCATAGATCACATTCTTAGATTTATGGTGGAGACCATTTCTTGGTCAAAAATCCGTAGGTGTTAGCCTTCAGAGTCATTAAAAATGGTCGTTCATGGCTATTTTGGACAAAAATTAGGGTTGTGTGGCCATTGATCGTCGACCAGAGGCTCATACACCTCACCCCACATATGTTTCCTTGCCATAGATCACATTCTTGGATTTCTGGTGGAGACCATTTCTTGGTCAAAAATCCGTAGGTGTTAGCCTTCGGTATTATTGAAAATGGTCGTTCATGGCTATTTTCGACAAAAATGGGGGTTGTGTGGCCATTGATCATCGACCAGACGCTCATACACCTCACCCCACATATGTTTCCTTGTCATAGATCACATTCTTGGATTTCTGGTGGAGACCATTTCTTGTTCTAAAATCCGTAGGTGTTAGCCTCTAGTATTATTGAAAATGGTCGCTCATGGCTATTTTCAAGGTCGCTCATGGCTATTTTCATAAAAAATGGGGGTTGTGTGGCCATTTATCATCGACTAGAGGCTCATAAACCTCACCCCACATATGTTTCCTTGCCATAGATTACATTCTTGGATTTCTGGTGGAAACCATTTCTTGGTTAAAAACTCGTACGTGTTAGCCTTCGGTATTATTGAAAATGGTCATTCATGGCTATTTTCGGCAAAATGGGGGTTGTGTGGCCATTGATCATCAAACAGAGGCTCGTACACCTCACCCCACATATGTTTCCTTGCCATAGATCACATTCTTGGATTTCTGGTGGAGACCATTTCTTGGTTAAAAATCCGTACGTGTTAGCCTTTGGTATTTTTTAAAATGGTCATTCATGGCTATTTACGACAAAAATGGGGGTTGTGTGGCCATTGATCATCGACTAGAGGCTCATACACCTCACCCCACATATGTTTCCTTGCCATAGATCACATTCTTGGATTTCTGGTGCAGACATTTCTTGGTCAAAAATCCGTAGGTGTTAGCCTTCGGTATTATTGAAAATGGTCGTTCATGGCTATTTTCGACAAAAATGGGGGTTGTGTGGCCATTGATCATCGACCAGACGCTCATACACCTCACCCACATATGTTTCCTTGCCATAGATCATATTTTTGGATTTCTGGTGGAGACCATTTCTTGGTCTAAAATCCGTAGGTGTTAGCCTCTAGTATTATTGAAAATGGTCGCTCATGGCTATTTTCAAGGTCGCTCATGGCTATTTTCATAAAAAATGGGGGTTGTGTGGCCATTTATCATCGACTAGAGGCTCATAAACCTCACCCCACATATGTTTCCTTGCCATAGATTACATTCTTGGATTTCTGGTGGAAACCATTTCTTGGTTAAAAACTCGTACGTGTTAGCCTTCGGTATTATTGAAAATGGTCATTCATGGCTATTTTCGGCAAAATGGGGGTTGTGTGGCCATTGATCATCGACCAGAGGCTCATACACCTCACCCCACATATGTTTCCTTGCCATAGATCACATTCTTGGATTTCTGGTGGAGACCATTTCTTGGTCAAAAATCTGTAGGTGTTAGCCTTCGGTATTATTGAAAATGGTCGTTCATGGCTATTTTCGACAAAAATGGGGGTTGTGTGGCCATTGATCATCGACTAGAGGCTCATACACCTCACCCCACATATGTTTCCTTGCCATAGATCACATTCTTGGATTTCTGGTGGAGACCATTTCTTGGTCAAAAATCCATAGGTGTTAGCCTTCGGTATTATTGAAAATGGTCGTTCATGGGTATTTTCGACAAAAATGGAGGTGTGTGGCCATTGATCATCGACCAGATGCTCATACACCTCACCCCACATATGTTTCCTTGCCATAGATCACATTCTTGGATTTTTGGTGGAGACCATTTCTTGGTCTAAAATCCGTAGGTCTTAGCCTCTAGTATTATTGAAAATGGTCGCTCATGGCTATTTTCATAAAAAATGGGGGTTGTGTGGCCATTTATCATCACCTAGAGGCTCATAAACCTCACCCCACATATGTTTCCTTGCCATAGATCACATTCTTGGATTTCTGGTGGAGACCATTTCTTGGTTAAAAACTCGTACGTGTTAGCCTTCGGTATTATTGAAAATGGTCGTTTATGGCTATTTTCGGCAAAATGGGGGCTGTGTGGCCATTGATCATCGACCAGAGGATCATACACCTCACCCCACATATGTTTCCTTGCCATAGATCACATTCTTGGATTCCTGGTGGAGACCATTTCTTGGTCAAAAATCCATACGTGTTAGCCTTTGGTATTTTTGAAAATGGTCATTCATGGCTATTTTCGACAAAAATGGGGGTTGTGTGGCCATTGATCATCGACTAGAGGCTCATACACCTCACCCCACATATGTTTCCTTGCCATAGATCACATTCTTGGATTTCTGGTGGAGACCATTTCTTGGTCAAAAATCCGTAGGTGTTAGCCTTCGGTATTATTGAAAATGGTCGTTCATGGCTATTTTCGACAAAAATGGGGGTTGTGTGGCCATTGATCATCGACCAGACGCTCATACACCTCACCCCACATTTGTTTCCTTGCCATAGATCACATTCTTGGATTTCTGGTGGAGACCATTTCTTGGTCTAAAATCCGTAGGTGTTAGCCTCTAGTATTATTGAAAATGGTCGCTCATGGCTATTTTCAAGGTCGCTCATGGCTATTTTCATAAAAAATGGGGGTTGTGTGGCCATTTATCATCGACTAGAGGCTCGTAAACCTCACCCCACATATGTTTCCTTGCCATAGATTACATTCTTGGATTTCTGGTGGAAACCATTTCTTGGTTAAAAACGCGTACGTGTTAGCCTTCGGTATTATTGAAAATGGTCATTCATGGCTATTTTCGGCAAAATGGGGGTTGTGTGTCCATTGATCGTCGACCAGAGGCTCATACACCTCACCCCACATATGTTTCCTTGTCGTAGATCACATTCTTGGATTTCTGGTGGAGACCATTTCTTGGTCAAAAAACCGTAGGTGTTAGCCTTCCATATTATTGAAAATGGTCGTTCATGGCTATTTTCGACAAAAATGGGGTCGGGTTGTGTGGCCATTGATCATCGACCAGAGGCTCATACACCTCACCCCACATATGTTTCCTTGCCATACATCACATTCTTGGATTTCTGGTGTAGACCATTTCTTGGTCAAAAACTCGTACGTGTTAGCCTTCGGTATTATTGAAAATGGTCGTTCATGGCTATTTTCGGCAAAATGGGGGTTCTGTGGCCATTGATCATCGACCAGAGGCTCGTACACCTCACCCCACATATGTTTCCTTGCCATAGATCACATTCTTGGATTTCTGGTGGAGACCATTTCTTGGTCAAAAATCCGTAGGTGTTAGCCTTCGGTATTATTGAAAATGGTCGTTCATGGCTATTTTCGGCAAAATGGGGGTTCTGTGGCCATTGATCATCGACCAGAGGCTCGTACACCTCACCCCACATATGTTTCCTTGCCATAGATCACATTCTTGGATTTCTGGTGGAGACCATTTCTTGGTCAAAAATACGTAGGTGTTAGCCTTCGGTATTATTGAAAATGGTCGTTCATGGCTATTTTCGACAAAAATGGGGGTTGTGTGGCCATTGATCATCGACCAGAGGCTCATACACCTCACCCCACATATGTTTCCTCGCCATAGATCACATTCTTGGATTTCTGGTGGAGACCATTTCTTGGTCAAAAATTCGTAGGTCTTAGCCTCTAATATTATTGAAAATGGTCGCTCATGGCTATTTTCGGCAAAATGGGGGTTCTGTGGCCATTGATCGTCGACCAGAGGCTCATACACCTCACCCCACATATGTTTCCTTGTCGTAGATCACATTCTTGGATTTCTGGTGGAGACCATTTCTTGGTCAAAAATCCGTAGGTGTTAGCCTTCGATATTATTGAAAATGGTCGTTCATGGCTATTTTCGACAAAAATGGGGGTTGTGTGGCCATTGATCATCGACCAGAGGCTCATACACCTCACCCCACTTATGTTTCCTTGCCATAGATCACATTCTTGGATTTCTGGTGGAGACCATTTCTTGGTCAAAAATCTGTAGGTGTTAGCCTTCGGTATTATTGAAAATGGTCGTTCATGGCTTTTTTCGACAAAAATGGGGGTTGTGTGGCCATTGATCATCGACCAGACGCTCATACACCTCACCCCACATATGTTTCCTTGCCATAGATCACATTCTTGGATTTCTGGTGGAGACCATTTCTTGGTCTAAAATCCGTAGGTGTTAGCCTCTAGTATTATTGAAAATGGTCGCTCATGGCTATTTTCATAAAAAATGGGGGTTGTGTGGCCATTTTCATCGACTAAAGGTTCATAAACCTCACCCCACATATGTTTCCTTGCCATAGATCACATTCTTGGATTTCTGGTGGAGACCATTTCTTGGTCAAAAATCCGTATGTGTTAGCCTTTGGTATTTTTGAAAATGGTCGTTCATGGCTTGGTCGATGATCAATGGCCACACAACCCCCATTTTTTATGAAAATAGCCATGAGCGACCATTTTCAATAATACTAGAGGCTAAGACCTACGGATTTTTGACCAAGAAATGGTCTCCACCAGAAATCCAAGAATGTGATCTATGGCAAGGAAACATATGTGGGGTGAGGTGTATGAGCCTCTCGTCGATGATCAATGGCCACACAACCCCCATTTTTGTCGAAAATAGCCATGAATGACCATTTACAATAATACCGAAGGCTAACACCTACGGATTTTTGACCAAGAAATGCTCTCCACCAGAAATCCAAGAATGTGATCTATGGCAAGGAAACATATGTGGGGTGAGGTGTATGAGCCTATGGTCGATGATCAATGGCCACACAACCCCCATTTTTGTCGAAAATAGCCATGAACGACCATTTTCAATAATATCGAAGGCTAACACCTACGGATTTTTGACCAAGAAATGGTCTCCACCAGAAATCCAAGAATGTGATCTACGACAAGGAAACATATGTGGGGTGAGGTGTATGAGCCTCTGGTCGACGATCAATGGCCACATAACCCCCATTTTGCCGAAAATAGCCATGAATGACCATTTTCAATAATACCGAAGGCTAACACGTACGAGTTTTTAACCAAGAAATGGTTTCCACCAGAAATCCAAGAATGTAATCTATGGCAAGGAAACATATGTGGGGTGAGGTTTATGAGCCTCTAGTCGATGATAAATGGCCACACAACCCCCATTTTTATGAAAATAGCCATGAGCGACCTTGAAAATAGCCATGAGCGACCATTTTCAATAATACTAGAGGCTAACACCTACGGATTTTAGACCAAGAAATGGTCTCCACCAGAAATCCAAGAATGTGATCTATGGCAAGGAAACATATGTGGGGTGAGGTGTATGAGCGTCTGGTCGATGATCAATGGCCACACAACCCCCATTTTTGTCGAAAATAGCCATGAACGACCATTTTCAATAATACCGAAGGCTAACACCTACGGATTTTTGACCAAGAAATGGTCTCCACCAGAAATCCAAGAATGTGATCTATGGCAAGGAAACATATGTGGGGTGAGATTTATGAGCCTCTAGTCGATGATAAATGGCCACACAACCCCCATTTTTTATGAAAATAGCCATGAGCGACCATTTTCAATAATATTAGAGGCAAAGACCTACGGATTTTTGACCAAGAAATGGTCTCCACCAGAAATCCAAGAATGTGATCTATGGCAAGGAAACATATGTGGGGTGAGGTGTATGAGCCTCTGGTCGATGATCAATGGCCACACAACCCCCATTTTTGTCGAAAATAGCCATGAACGACCATTTTCAATAATATCGAAGGCTAACACCTACGGATTTTTGACCAAGAAATGGTCTCCACCAGAAATCCAAGAATGTGATCTATGGCAAGGAAACATATGTGGGGTGAGGTGTACGAGCCTCTGGTCGATGATCAATGGCCACACAACCCCCAATTTTTATGAAAATAGCCATGAGAGACCATTTTCAATAATACTAGAGGCTAAGACCTACGGATTTTTGACCAAGAAATGGTCTCCACCAGAAATCCAAGAATGTGATCTATGGCAAGGAAACATATGTGGGGTGAGGTGTATGAGCCTCTGGTCGATGATCAATGGCCACACAACCCCCATTTTTGTCGAAAATAGCCATGAATGACCATTTACAATAATACCGAAGGCTAACACCTACGGATTTTTGACCAAGAAATGGTCTCCACCAGAAATCCAAGAATGTGATCTATGGCAAGGAAACATATGTGGGGTGAGGTGTATGAGCCTCTAGTCGATGATCAATGGCCACACAACCCCCATTTTTGTCGAAAATAGCCATGAATGACCATTTTCAAAAATACCAAAGGCTAACACGTACGGATTTTTGACCAAGAAATGGTCTCCACCAGAAATCCAAGAATGTGATCTATGGCAAGGAAACATATGTGGGGTGAGGTGTATGAGCCTCTAGTCGATGATCAATGGCCACACAACCCCCATTTTTGTCGAAAATAGCCATGAATGACCATTTTCAAAAATACCAAAGGCTAACACGTACGGATTTTTGACCAAGAAATGGTCTCCACCAGAAATCCAAGAATGTGATCTATGGCAAGGAAACATATGTGGGGTGAGGTGTATGAGCCTCTGGTCGATGATCAATGGCCACACAACCCCCATTTTTGTCGAAAATAGCCATGAACGACCATTTTCAATAATATCGAAGGCTAACACCTACGGATTTTTGACCAAGAAATGGTCTCCACCAGAAATCCAAGAATGTGATCTATGGCAAGGAAACATATGTGGGGTGAGGTGTACGAGCCTCTGGTCGATGATCAATGGCCACACAACCCCCAATTTTTATGAAAATAGCCATGAGAGACCATTTTCAATAATACTAGAGGCTAAGACCTACGGATTTTTGACCAAGAAATGGTCTCCACCAGAAATCCAAGAATGTGATCTATGGCAAGGAAACATATGTGGGGTGAGGTGTATGAGCCTCTAGTCGATGATCAATGGCCACACAACCCCCATTTTTGTCGAAAATAGCCATGAATGACCATTTACAATAATACCGAAGGCTAACACCTACGGATTTTTGACCAAGAAATGGTCTCCACCAAAAATCCAAGAATGTGATCTATGGCAAGGAAACATATGTGGGGTGAGGTGTATGAGCCTCTAGTCGATGATCAATGGCCACACAACCCCCATTTTTGTCGAAAATAGCCATGAATGACCATTTTCAAAAATACCAAAGGCTAACACGTACGGATTTTTGACCAAGAAATGGTCTCCACCAGAAATCCAAGAATGTGATCTATGGCAAGGAAACATATGTGGGGTGAGGTGTATGAGCCTCTAGTCGATGATCAATGGCCACACAACCCCCATTTTTGTCGAAAATAGCCATGAATGACCATTTTCAAAAATACCAAAGGCTAACACGTACGGATTTTTGACCAAGAAATGGTCTCCACCAGAAATCCAAGAATGTGATCTATGGCAAGGAAACATATGTGGGGTGAGGTGTATGAGCCTCTGGTCGATGATCAATTGCCACACAACCCCCATTTTGTCGAAAATAGCCATGAACGACCATTTTCAATAATACCGAAGGCTAACACCTACGGATTTTTGACCAAGAAATGGTCTCCACCAGAAATCCAAGAATGTGATCTACGACAAGGAAACATATGTGGGGTGAGGTGTATGAGCCTCTAGTCGATGATCAATGGCCACACAACCCCCATTTTTGTCGAAAATAGCCATGAATGACCATTTTCAAAAATACCAAAGGCTAACACGTACGGATTTTTGACCAAGAAATGGTCTCCACCAGAAATCCAAGAATGTGATCTATGGCAAGGAAACATATGTGGGGTGAGGTGTATGAGCCTCTGGTCGATGATCAATGGCCACACAACCCCCATTTTTGTCGAAAATAGCCATGAACGACCATTTTCAATAATATCGAAGGCTAACACCTACGGATTTTTGACCAAGAAATGGTCTCCACCAGAAATCCAAGAATGTGATCTATGGCAAGGAAACATATGTGGGGTGAGGTGTACGAGCCTCTGGTCGATGATCAATGGCCACACAACCCCCAATTTTTATGAAAATAGCCATGAGAGACCATTTTCAATAATACTAGAGGCTAAGACCTACGGATTTTTGACCAAGAAATGGTCTCCACCAGAAATCCAAGAATGTGATCTATGGCAAGGAAACATATGTGGGGTGAGGTGTATGAGCCTCTGGTCGATGATCAATGGCCACACAACCCCCATTTTTGTCGAAAATAGCCATGAATGACCATTTACAATAATACCGAAGGCTAACACCTACGGATTTTTGACCAAGAAATGGTCTCCACCAGAAATCCAAGAATGTGATCTATGGCAAGGAAACATATGTGGGGTGAGGTGTATGAGCCTCTAGTCGATGATCAATGGCCACACAACCCCCATTTTTGTCGAAAATAGCCATGAATGACCATTTTCAAAAATACCAAAGGCTAACACGTACGGATTTTTGACCAAGAAATGGTCTCCACCAGAAATCCAAGAATGTGATCTATGGCAAGGAAACATATGTGGGGTGAGGTGTATGAGCCTTTAGTCGATGATCAATGGCCACACAACCCCCATTTTTGTCGAAAATAACCATGAATGACCATTTTCAAAAATACCAAAGGCTAACACGTACGGATTTTTGACCAAGAAATGGTCTCCACCAGAAATCCAAGAATGTGATCTATGGCAAGGAAACATATGTGGGGTGAGGTGTATGAGCCTCTGGTCGATGATCAATGGCCACACAACCCCCATTTTTGTCGAAAATAGCCATGAACGACCATTTTCAATAATATCGAAGGCTAACACCTACGGATTTTTGACCAAGAAATGGTCTCCACCAGAAATCCAAGAATGTGATCTATGGCAAGGAAACATATGTGGGGTGAGGTGTACGAGCCTCTGGTCGATGATCAATGGCCACACAACCCCCAATTTTTATGAAAATAGCCATGAGAGACCATTTTCAATAATACTAGAGGCTAAGACCTACGGATTTTTGACCAAGAAATGGTCTCCACCAGAAATCCAAGAATGTGATCTATGGCAAGGAAACATATGTGGGGTGAGGTGTATGAGCCTCTAGTCGATGATCAATGGCCACACAACCCCCATTTTTGTCGAAAATAGCCATGAATGACCATTTACAATAATACCGAAGGCTAACACCTACGGATTTTTGACCAAGAAATGGTCTCCACCAGAAATCCAAGAATGTGATCTATGGCAAGGAAACATATGTGGGGTGAGGTGTATGAGCCTCTAGTCGATGATCAATGGCCACACAACCCCCATTTTTGTCGAAAATAGCCATGAATGACCATTTTCAAAAATACCAAAGGCTAACACGTACGGATTTTTGACCAAGAAATGGTCTCCACCAGAAATCCAAGAATGTGATCTATGGCAAGGAAACATATGTGGGGTGAGGTGTATGAGCCTCTAGTCGATGATCAATGGCCACACAACCCCCATTTTTGTCGAAAATAGCCATGAATGACCATTTTCAAAAATACCAAAGGCTAACACGTACGGATTTTTGACCAAGAAATGGTCTCCACCAGAAATCCAAGAATGTGATCTATGGCAAGGAAACATATGTGGGGTGAGGTGTATGAGCCTCTGGTCGATGATCAATTGCCACACAACCCCCATTTTGTCGAAAATAGCCATGAACGACCATTTTCAATAATACCGAAGGCTAACACCTACGGATTTTTGACCAAGAAATGGTCTCCACCAGAAATCCAAGAATGTGATCTACGACAAGGAAACATATGTGGGGTGAGGTGTATGAGCCTCTGGTCGACGATCAATGGCCACACAACCCCCATTTTGCCGAAAATAGCCATGAATGACCATTTTCAATAATACCGAAGGCTAACACGTACGAGTTTTTAACCAAGAAATGGTTTCCACCAGAAATCCAAGAATGTAATCTATGGCAAGGAAACATATGTGGGGTGAGGTCTATGAGCCTCTAGTCGATGATAAATGGCCACACAACCCCCATTTTTTATGAAAATAGCCATGAGCGACCTTGAAAATAACCATGAGCGACCATTTTCAATAATACTAGAGGCTAACACCTACGGATTTTAGACCAAGAAATGGTCTCCACCAGAAATCCTAGAATGTGATCTATTGCTAGGAAACATATGGGGGTGAGGTGGACGAGCCTCTAGTCGATGATCAATGGCCACACAACCCCCATTTTTGTCGAAAATAGCCATGAACGATCATTTACAATAATACCGAAGGCTAACACCTACGGATTTTTGACCAAGAAATGGTCTCCACCAGAAATCCAAGAATGTGATCTATGGCAAGGAAACATATGTGGGGTGAGGTTTATGAGCCTCTTGTCCATGATAAATGGCCACACAACCCCCATTTTTTATGAAAATAGCCATGAGCGACCTTGAAAATAGCCATGAGCGACCATTTTCAATAATACTAGAGGCTAACACCTACGGATTTTAGACCAAGAAATGGTCTCCACCAGAAATCCAAGAATGTGATCAATGGCAAGGAAACATATGTGAGGTGAGGTGTATGAGCGTCTGGTCGATGATCAATGGCCACACAACCCCCATTTTTGTCGAAAATAGCCATGAACGACCATTTTCAATAATACCGAAGGCTAACACCTACGGATTTTTGACCAAGAAATGGTCTCCACCAGAAATCCAAGAATGTGATCTATGGCAAGGAAACATATGTGGGGTGAGGTGTATGAGCCTCTGGTCGATGATCATTGGCCACACAACACCCATTTTTGTCAAAAATAGCCATGAACGACCATTTTCAATAATATCGAAGGCTAACACCTACGGATTTTTGACCAAGAAATGGTCTCCACCAGAAATCCAAGAATGTGATCTACGACAAGGAAACATATGTGGGGTGAGGTGTATGAGCCTCTGGTCGACGATCAATGGCCACACAACCCCCATTTTGCCGAAAATAGCCATGAATGACCATTTTCAATAATATCGAAGGCTAACACCTACGGATTTTTGACCAAGAAATGGTCTCCACCAGAAATCCAAGAATGTGATCTACGACAAGGAAACATATGTGGGGTGAGGTGTATGAGCCTCTGGTCGACGATCAATGGCCACACAACCCCCATTTTGCCGAAAATAGCCATGAATGACCATTTTCAATAATACCGAAGGCTAACACGTACGAGTTTTTAACCAAGAAATGGTTTCCACCAGAAATCCAAGAATGTAATCTATGGCAAGGAAACATATGTGGGGTGAGGTGTATGAGCCTCTAGTCGATGATAAATGGCCACACAACCCCCATTTTTTATGAAAATAGCCATGAGCGACCTTGAAAATAGCCATGAGCGACCATTTTCAATAATACTAGAGGCTAACACCTACGGATTTTGGACCAAGAAAAGGTCTCCACTAGAAATCCAAGAATGTGATCTATGGCAAGGAAACATATGTGGGTGAGGTGTATGAGCGTCTGGTCGATGATCAATGGCCACACAACCCCCATTTTTGTCGAAAATAGCCATGAACGACCATTTTCAATAATACCGAAGGCTAACACCTACGGATTTTTGACCAAGAAATGGTCTCCACCAGAAATCCAAGAATGTGATCTATGGCAAGGAAACATATGTGGGGTGAGGTGTATGAGCCTCTAGTCGATGATCAATGGCCACACAACCCCCATTTTTGTCGAAAATAGCCATGAATGACCATTTTCAAAAATACCAAAGGCTAACACATACGGATTTTTGACCAAGAAATGGTCTCCACCAGAAATCCAAGAATGTGATCTATGGCAAGGAAACATATGTGGCGTGAGGTGTACGAGCCTCTAGTCGATGATCAATGGCCACACAACCCCCATTTTTGTCGAAAATAGCCATGAATGACCATTTTCAATAATACCGAAGGCTAACACTTACGAGTTTTTAACCAAGAAATGGTTTCCACCAGAAATCCAAGAATGTAATCTATGGCAAGGAAACATATGTGGGGTGAGGTGTATGAGCCTCTGGTCGATGATCAATGGCCACACAGCCCCCATTTTTTATGAAAATAGCCATGAGCGACCATTTTCAATAATACTAGAGGCTAAGACCTACGGATTTTTAACCAAGAAATGGTCTCCACCAGAAATCCAAGAATGTGACTACGACAAGGAAACATATGTGGGGTGAGGTGTATGAGCGTCTGGTCGACGATCAATGGCCACACAACCCCCATTTTTGTCGAAAATAGCCATGAACGACCATTTTCAATAATACCAAAGGCTAACACCTACGGATTTTTGACCAAGAAATGGTCGGGGTGAGGTTTACGAGCCTCAGGTCGATGATCAATGGCCACACAACC
This sequence comes from Zea mays, assembly GCF_902167145.1. NCBI lineage: Eukaryota > Viridiplantae > Streptophyta > Magnoliopsida > Poales > Poaceae > Zea > Zea mays. The sequence goes on from NW_023366907.1 coordinate 51,520, forward strand.
CCCATTTTTTATGAAAATAGCCATGAGCGACCTTGAAAATAGCCATGAGCGACCATTTTCAATAATACTAGAGGCTAACACCTACGGATTTTAGACCAAGAAATGGTTTCCACCAGAAATCCAAGAATGTGATCTATGGCAAGGAAACATATGTGGGGTGAGGTGTATGAGCCTCTGGTCGACGATCAATGGCCACACAACCCCCATTTTGCCGAAAATAGCCATGAATGACCATTTTCAATAATACTGAAGGCTAACACCTACTGATTTTTGACCAAGAAATGGTCTCCACCAGAAATCCAAGAATGTGATCTATGGCAAGGAAACATATGTGGGGTGAGGTGTATGAGCCTCTGGTCGACGATCAATGGCCACACAACCCTAATTTTTGTCGAAAATAGCCATGAACGACCATTTTCAATGACCCTGAAGGCTAACACCTACGGATTTTTGACCAAGAAATGGTCTCCACCATAAATCCAAGAATGTGATCTATGGCAAGGAAACATATGTGTAGTGAGGTGTATGAGCCTCTGGTCGAAGATCAATGGCCACACAACCCCCATTTTTGTCGAAAATAGCCATGAATGACCATTTTCAAAAATACCAAAGGCTAACACATTCGGATTTTTGCCCAAGAAATGGTCTCCACCAGAAATCCAAGAATGTGATCTATGGCAAGGAAACATATGTGGGGTGAGGTGTATGAGCCTCTGGTCGATGATCAATGGCCACACAACCCCCATTTTTGTCGAAAATAGCCATGAACGACAATTTTCAATAATACCGAAGGCTAACACCTACGGATTTTTGACCAAGAAATGGTCTCCACCAGAAATCCAAGAATGTGATCTATGGCAAGGAAACATATGTGTAGTGAGGTGTATGAGCGTCTGGTCGATGATCAATGGCCACACAACCCCCATTTTTGTCGAAAATAGCCATGAACGACCATTTTCAATAATACCGAAGGCTAACACCTACGGATTTTTGACCAAGAAATGGTCTCCACCAGAAATCCAAGAATGTGATCTATGGCAAGGAAACATATGTGGGGTGAGGTGTATGAGCCTCTGGTCGATGATCAATGGCCACACAACCCCCATTTTTGTCGAAAATAGCCATGAACGACTATTTTCAATAATATCGAAGGCTAACACCTACGGATTTTTGACCAAGAAATGGTCTCCACCAGAAATCCAAGAATGTGATCTACGACAAGGAAACATATGTGGGGTGAGGTGTATGAGCCTCTGGTCGATGATCAATGGTCACACAACCTCCATTTTCAATCATACCGAAGGGTAACACGTACGGATTTTTGACCAAGAAATGGTCTCCACCAGAAATCCAAGAATGCGATCTATGGCAAGGAAACATATGTGGGGTGAGGTGTATGAGCGTCTGGTCGATGATCAATGGCCACACAACCCCCATTTTTGTCGAAAATAGCCATGAACGACCATTTTCAATAATACCGAAGGCTAACACCTACGGATTTTTGACCAAGAAATGGTCTCCACCAGAAATCCAAGAATGTGATCTACGACAAGGAAACATATGTGGGGTGAGGTGTATGAGCCTCTGGTCGACGATCAATGGCCACACAACCCCCATTTTGCCGAAAATAGCCATGAACGACCATTTTCAATAATACCGAAGGCTAACACCTACGGATTTTTGACCAAGAATTGGTCTCCACCAGAAATCCAAGAATGTGATCTATGGCAAGGAAACATATGTGGGGTGAGGTGTATGAGCCTCTAGTCGATGAACAATGGCCACACAACCCCCATTTTTGTCGAAAATAGCCATGAATGACCATTTTCAAAAATACCAAAGGCTAACACGTACAGATTTTTGACCAAGAAATGGTCTCCACCAGAAATCCAAGAATGTGATCTATGGCAAGGAAACATATGTGGGGTGAGGTGTATGAGCGTCTGGTCGATGATCAATGGCCACACAACCCCCATTTTTGTCGAAAATAGCCATGAACGACCATTTTCAATAATATCGAAGGCTAACACCTACGGATTTTTGACCAAGAAATGGTCTCCACCAGAAATCCAAGAATGTGATCTACGACAAGGAAACATATGTGGGGTGAGGTGTATGAGCCTCTGGTCGACGATCAATGGCCACACAACCCCCATTTTGCCGAAAATAGCCATGAATGACCATTTTAAATAATACCGAAGGCTAACACGTACGGGTTTTTAACCAAGAAATGGTTTCCACCAGAAATCCAAGAATGTGATCTATGGCAAGGAAACATATGTGGGGTGAGGTGTATGAGCCTCTGGCCGATGATCAATGGCCACACAACCCTAATTTTTGTCGAAAATAGCCATGAACGACCATTTTCAATAATACTAGAGGCTATCACCTACGGATTTTAGACCAAGAAATGGTCTCCACCAGAAATCCAAGAATGTGATCTATGGCAAGGAAACATATGTGGGGTGAGGTGTATGAGCGTCTGGTCGATGATCAATGGCCACACAACCCCCATTTTTGTCGAAAATAGCCATGAACGACCATTTTCAATAATATCGAAGGCTAACACCTACGGATTTTTGACCAAGAAATGGTCTCCACCAGAAATCCAAGAATGTGATCTATGGCAAGGAAACATATGTGGGGTGAGGTGTATGAGCCTCTGGTCGATGATCAATGGCCACACAACCCCCATTTTTGTCGAAAATAGCCATGATCGACCATTTTCAATAATATCGAAGGCTAACACCTACGGATTTTTGACCAAGAAATGGTCTCCACCAGAAATCCAAGAATGTGATCTATGACAAGGAAACATATGTGGGGTGAGGTGTATGAGCCTCTGGTCGACGATCAATGGCCACACAACCCCCAGTTAGCCTTCGATATTATTGAAAATGGTCGTTCATGGCTATTTTCGACAAAAATGGGGGTTGTGTGGCCATTGATCATCGACCAGAGGCACATACACCTCACCCCACATATGTTTCCTTGCCATAGATCACATTCTTGGATTTCTGGTGGAGACCATTTCTTGGTCAAAAATCCGTACGTGTTAGCCTTCGGTATTATTGAAAATGGTCGTTCATGGCTATTTTCGGCAAAATGGGGGTTCTGTGGCCATTGATCATCGACCAGACGCTCATACACCTCACCCCACATATGTTTCCTTGCCATAGATCACATTCTTGGATTTCTGGTGGAGACCATTTCTTGGTCTAAAATCGTAGGTGTCAGCCTCTAGTATTATTGAAAATGGTCGCTCATGGCTATTTTCAAGGTCGCTCATGGCTATTTTCATAAAAAATTGGGGTTGTGTGGCCATTTATCATCGACCAGAGGCTCATAAACCTCACCCCACATATGTTTCCTTGCCATAGATTACATTCTTGGATTTCTGGTGGAAACCATTTCTTGGTTAAAAACTCGTACGTGTTAGCCTTCGATATTATTGAAAATAGTCGTTCATGGCTATTTTCGACAAAAATGGGGGTTGTGTGGCCATTGATCATCGACCAGACGCTCATACACCTCACCCCACATATGTTTCCTTGCCATAGATCACATTCTTGGATTTATGGTGGAGACCATTTCTTGGTCAAAAATCCGTAGGTGTTAGCCTTCGGTATTATTGAAAATGGTCGTTCATGGCTATTTTCGACAAAAATGGGGGTTGTGTGGCCATTGATCGTCGACCAGACGCTCATACACCTCACCCCACATATGTTTCCTTGCCATAGATTACATTCTTGGATTTATGGTGGAGACCATTTCTTGGTCAAAAATTCGTAGGTGTTAGCCTTCGGTATTATTGAAAATGGTCGTTCATGGCTATTTTCGGTAAAATGGGGGTTCTGTGGCAATTGATCATCGACCAGAGGCTCGTACACCTCACCCCACATATGTTTCCTTGCCATAGATCACATTCTTGGATTTCTGGTGGAGACCATTTCTTGGGCAAAAATCCGAATGTGTTAGCCTTTGGTATTTTTGAAAATGGTCATTCATGGCTATTTTCGACAAAAATGGGGGTTGTGTGGCCATTGATCTTCGACCAGAGGCACATACACCTCACTACACATATGTTTCCTTGCCATAGATCACATTCTTGGTTTTACGGTGGAGACCATTTCTTGGTCAAAAATCCGTAGGTGTTAGCCTTCAGTGTCATTAAAAATGGTCGTTCATGGCTATTTTCGACAAAAATTAGGGTTGTGTGGCCATTGATCGTCGACCTGAGGCTCATACACCTCACCCCACATATGTTTCCTTGCCATAGATCACATTCTTGGATTTCTGGTGGAGACCATTTCTTGGTCAAAAATCCGTAGGTGTTAGCCTTCGGTATTATTGAAAATGGTCATTCATGGCTATTTTCGGCAAAATGGGGGTTGTGTGGCCATTGATCGTCGACCAGAGGCTCATACACCTCACCCCACATATGTTTCCTTGCCATAGATCACATTCTTGGATTTCTGGTGGAAACCATTTCTTGGTCTAAAATCCGTAGGTGTTAGCCTCTAGTATTATTGAAAATGGTCGCTCATGGCTATTTTCAAGGTCGCTCATGGCTATTTTCATAAAAAATGGGGGTTGTGTGGCCATTGATCATCAACCAGAGGCTCGTAAACCTCACCCCGACCATTTCTTGGTCAAAAATCCGTAGGTGTTAGCCTTTGGTATTATTGAAAATGGTCGTTCATGGCTATTTTCGACAAAAATGGGGGTTGTGTGGCCATTGATCGTCGACCAGACGCTCATACACCTCACCCCACATATGTTTCCTTGTCGTAGATCACATTCTTGGATTTCTGGTGGAGACCATTTCTTGGTTAAAAATCCGTAGGTCTTAGCCTCTAGTATTATTGAAAATGGTCGCTCATGGCTATTTTCATAAAAAATGGGGGCTGTGTGGCCATTGATCATCGACCAGAGGCTCATACACCTCACCCCACATATGTTTCCTTGCCATAGATTACATTCTTGGATTTCTGGTGGAAACCATTTCTTGGTTAAAAACTCGTACGTGTTAGCCTTCGGTATTATTGAAAATGGTCATTCATGGCTATTTTCGACAAAAATGGGGGTTGTGTGGCCATTGATCATCGACCAGAGGCTCGTACACCTCACCCCACATATGTTTCCTTGCCATAGATCACATTCTTGGATTTCTGGTGGAGACCATTTCTTGGTCAAAAATCCGTACGTGTTAGCCTTTGGTATTTTTGAAAATGGTCATTCATGGCTATTTTCGACAAAAATGGGGGTTGTGTGGCCATTGATCATCGACTAGAGGCGCATACACCTCACCCCACATATGTTTCCTTGCCATAGATCACATTCTTGGATTTCTGGTGGAGACCATTTCTTGGTCAAAAATCCGTAGGTGTTAGCCTTCGGTATTATTGAAAATGGTCGTTCATGGCTATTTTCGACAAAAATGGGGGTTGTGTGGCCATTGATCATCGACCAGACGCTCATACACCTCACCCCACATATGTTTCCTTGCCATAGATCACATTCTTGGATTTCTGGTGGAGACCTTTTCTTGGTCCAAAATCCGTAGGTGTTAGCCTCTAGTATTATTGAAAATGGTCGCTCATGGCTATTTTCATAAAAAATGGGGGTTGTGTGGCCATTTATCATCGACTAGAGGCTCATACACCTCACCCCACATATGTTTCCTTGCCATAGATTACATTCTTGGATTTCTGGTGGAAACCATTTCTTGGTTAAAAACTCGTACGTGTTAGCCTTCGGTATTATTGAAAATGGTCATTCATGGCTATTTTCGGCAAAATGGGGGTTGTGTGGCCATTGATCATCGACCAGAGGCTCATACACCTCACCCCACATATGTTTCCTTGTCGTAGATCACATTCTTGGATTTCTGGTGGAGACCATTTCTTGGTCAAAAATCCGTAGGTGTTAGCCTTCGATATTATTGAAAATGGTCATTCATGGCTATTTTCGGCAAAATGGGGGTTGTGTGGCCATTGATCGTCGACCAGAGGCTCATACACCTCACCCCACATATGTTTCCTTGTCGTAGATCACATTCTTGGATTTCTGGTGGAGACCATTTCTTGGTCAAAAATCCGTAGGTGTTAGCCTTCGATATTATTGAAATTGGTCGTTCATGGCTATTTTCGACAAAAATGGGGGTTGTGTGGCCAATGATCATCGACCAGAGGCTCATACACCTCACCCCACATATGTTTCCTTGCCATAGATCACATTCTTGGATTTCTAGTGGAGACCATTTCTTGGTCAAAAATCCGTAGGTGTTAGCCTTCGGTATTATTGAAAATGGTCGGTCATGGCTATTTTCGACAAAATTGGGGGTTGTGTGGCCATTGATCATCGACCAGACGCTCATACACCTCACCCCACATATGTTTCCTTGCCATAGATCACATTCTTGGATTTCTGGTGGAGACCATTTCTTGGTCTAAAATCCGTAGGTGTTAGCCTCTAGTATTATTGAAAATGGTCGCTCATGGCTATTTTCAAGGTCGCTCATGGCTATTTTCATAAAAAATGGGGGTTGTGTGGCCATTTATCATCGACTAGAGGCTCATAAACCTCACCCCACATATGTTTCCTTGCCATAGATCACATTCTTGGATTTTTGGTGGAGACCATTTCTTGGTCAAAAATCCGTAGGTGTTAGCCTTCGGTATTATTGTAAATGATCGTTCATGGCTATTTTCGACAAAAATGGGGGTTGTGTGGCCATTGATCATCGACCAGAGGCTCGTCCACCTCACCCCTCATATGTTTCCTTGCAATAGATCACATTCTAGGATTTCTGGTAGAGACCATTTCTTGGTCTAAAATCCGTAGGTGTTAGCCTCTAGTATTATTGAAAATGGTCGCTCATGGCTATTTTCAAGTTCGCTCATGGCTATTTTCATAAAAAATGGGGGTTGTGTGGCCATTTATCATCGACTAGAGGCTCATAGACCTCACCCCACATATGTTTCCTTGCCATAGATTACATTCTTGGATTTCTGGTGGAAACCATTTCTTGGTTAAAAACTCGTACGTGTTAGCCTTCGGTATTATTGAAAATGGTCATTCATGGCTATTTTCGGCAAAATGGGGGTTGTGTGGCCATTGATCGTCGACCAGAGGCTCATACACCTCACCCCACATATGTTTCTTTGTCGTAGATCACATTCTTGGATTTCTGGTGGAGACCATTTCTTGGTCAAAAATCCGTAGGTGTTAGCCTTCGGTATTATTGAAAATGGTCGTTCATGGCTATTTTCGACAAAATGGGGGTTGTCTGGCAATTGATCATCGACCAGAGGCTCATACACCTCACCCCACATATGTTTCCTTGCCATAGATCACATTCTTGGATTTCTGGTGGAGACCATTTCTTGGTCAAAAATCCGTACGTGTTAGCCTTTGGTATTTTTGAAAATGGTCATTCATGGCTATTTTCGACAAAAATGGGGGTTGTGTGGCCATTGATCATCGACTAGAGGCTCATACACCTCACCCCACATATGTTTCCTTGCCATAGATCACATTCTTGGATTTCTGGTGGAGACCATTTCTTGGTCAAAAATCCGTAGGTGTTAGCCTTCGGTATTATTGTAAATGGTCATTCATGGCTATTTTCGACAAAAATGGGGGTTGTGTGGCCATTGATCATCGACCAGAGGCTCATACACCTCACCCCACATATGTTTCCTTGCCATAGATCACATTCTTGTATTTCTGGTGGAGACCATTTCTTGGTCAAAAATCCGTAGGTCTTAGCCTCTAGTATTATTGAAAATGGTCTCTCATGGCTATTTTCATAAAAATTGGGGGTTGTGTGGCCATTTATCATCGACCAGAGGCTCGTACACCTCACCCCACATATGTTTCCTTGCCATAGATCACATTCTTGGATTTCTGGTGGAGACCATTTCTTGGTCAAAAATCCGTAGGTGTTAGCCTTCGATATTATTGAAAATGGTCGTTCATGGCTATTTTCGACAAAAATGGGGGTTGTGTGGCCATTGATCATCGACCAGAGGCTCATACACCTCACCCCACATATGTTTCCTTGCCATAGATAACATTCTTGGATTTCTGGTGGAGACCATTTCTTGGTAAAAAATCCGTAGGTCTTAGCCTCTAATATTATTGAAAATGGTCGCTCATGGCTATTTTCATAAAAAAATGGGGGTTGTGTGGCCATTTATCATCGACTAGAGGCTCATAAATCTCACCCCACATATGTTTCCTTGCCATAGATCACATTCTTGGATTTCTGGTGGAGACCATTTCTTGGTTAAAAATCCGTAGGTGTTAGCCTTCGGTATTATTGAAAATGGTCGTTCATGGCTATTTTCGACAAAAATGGGGGTTGTGTGGCCATTGATCATCGACCAGACGCTCATACACCTCACCCCACATATGTTTCCTTGCCATAGATCACATTCTTGGATTTCTGGTGGAGACCATTTCTTGGTCTAAAATCCGTAGGTGTTAGCCTCTAGTATTATTGAAAATGGTCGCTCATGGCTATTTTCAAGGTCGCTCATGGCTATTTTCATAAAAATGGGGGTTGTGTGGCCATTTATCATCGACTAGAGGCTCATAAACCTCACCCCACATATGTTTCCTTGCCATAGATTACATTCTTGGATTTCTGGTGGAAACCATTTCTTGGTTAAAAACTCGTACGTGTTAGCCTTCGGTATTATTGAAAATGGTCATTCATGGCTATTTTCGGCAAAATGGGGGTTGTGTGGCCATTGATCGTCGACCAGAGGCTCATACACCTCACCCCACATATGTTTCCTTGTCGTAGATCACATTCTTGGATTTCTAGTGGAGACCATTTCTTGGTCAAAAATCCGTAGGTGTTAGCCTTCGATATTATTGAAAATGGTCGTTCATGGCTATTTTCGACAAAAATGGGGGTTGTGTGGCCATTGATCATCGACCATAGGCTCATACACCTCACCCCACATATGTTTCCTTGCCATAGATCACATTCTTGGATTTCTGGTGGAGACCATTTCTTGGTCAAAAATCCGTAGGTGTTAGCCTTCGGTATTATTGTAAATGGTCATTCATGGCTATTTTCGACAAAAATGGGGGTTGTGTGGCCATTGATCATCGACGAGAGGCTCATACACCTCACCCCACATATGTTTCCTTGCCATAGATCACATTCTTGGATTTCTGGTGGAGACCATTTCTTGGTCAAAAATCCGTAGGTCTTAGCCTCTAGTATTATTGAAAATGGTCGCTCATGGCTATTTTCATAAAAAATGGGGGTTGTGTGGCCATTGATCATCGACCAAGCCATGAACGACCATTTTCAAAAATACCAAAGGCTAACACGTACGGATTTTTGACCAAGAAATGGTCCCCACCAGAAATCCAAGAATGTGATCTATGGCAAGGAAACATATGTGGGGTGAGGTTTATGAACCTCTAGTCGATGAAAATGGCCACACAACCCCCATTTTTTATGAAAATAGCCATGAGCGACCTTGAAAATAGCCATGAGCGACCATTTTCAATAATACTAGAGGCTAACACCTACGGATTTTAGACCAAGAAATGGTCTCCACCAGAAATCCAAGAATGTGATCTATGGCAAGGAAACATATGTGGGGTGAGGTGTATGAGCGTCTGGTCGATGATCAATGGCCACACAACCCCCATTTTTGTCGAAAATAGCCATGAACGACCATTTTCAATAATACCGAAGGCTAACACCTACAGATTTTTGACCAAGAAATGGTCTCCACCAGAAATCCAAGAATGTGATCTATGGCAAGGAAACATATGTGGGGTGAGGTGTATGAGCCTCTGGTCGATGATCAATGGCCACACAACCCCCATTTTTGTCGAAAATAGCCATGAACGACCATTTTCAATAATATCGAAGGCTAACACCTACGGATTTTTGACCAAGAAATGGTCTCCACCAGAAATCCAAGAATGTGATCTACGACAAGGAAACATATGTGGGGTGAGGTGTATGAGCCTCTGGTCGACGATCAATGGCCACAGAACCACCATTTTGCCGAAAATAGCCATGAGCGACCATTTTCAATAATATTAGAGGCTAAGACCTACGGATTTTTGACCAAGAAATGGTCTCCACCAGAAATCCAAGAATGTGATCTATGGCGAGGAAACATATGTGGGGTGAGGTGTATGAGCCTCTGGTCGATGATCAATGGCCACACAACCCCCATTTTTGTCGAAAATAGCCATGAACAACCATTTTCAATAATACCGAAGGCTAACACCTACGGATTTTTGACCAAGAAATGGTCTCCACCAGAAATCCAAGAATGTGATCTATGGCGAGGAAACATATGTGGGGTGAGGTGTATGAGCCTCTGGTCGATGATCAATGGCCACACAACCCCCATTTTTGTCGAAAATAGCCATGAACGACCATTTTCAATAATACCGAAGGCTAACACCTACGGATTTTTGACCAAGAAATGGTCTCCACCAGAAATCCAAGAATGTGATCTATGGCAAGGAAACATATGTGGGGTGAGGTGTACGAGCCTCTGGTCGATGATCAATGGCCGCAGAACCCCCATTTTGCCGAAAATAGCCATGAACGACCATTTTCAATAATACCGAAGGCTAACACCTACGGATTTTTGACCAAGAAATGGTCTCCACCAGAAATCCAAGAATGTGATCTATGGCAAGGAAACATATGTGGGGTGAGGTGTACGAGCCTCTGGTCGATGATCAATGGCCACAGAACCCCCATTTTGCCGAAAATAGCCATGAACGACCATTTTCAATAATACCGAAGGCTAACACGTACGAGTTTTTGACCAAGAAATGGTCTCCACCAGAAATCCAAGAATGTGATCTATGGCAAGGAAACATATGTGGGGTGAGGTGTATGAGCCTCTGGTCGATGATCAATGGCCACACAACCCCCATTTTTGTCGAAAATAGCCATGAACGACCATTTTCAATAATATCGAAGGCTAACACCTACGGTTTTTTGACCAAGAAATGGTCTCCACCAGAAATCCAAGAATGTGATCTACGACAAGGAAACATATGTGGGGTGAGGTGTATGAGCCTCTGGTCGACGATCAATGGCCACACAACCCCCATTTTGCCGAAAATAGCCATGAATGACCATTTTCAATAATACCGAAGGCTAACACGTACGCGTTTTTAACCAAGAAATGGTTTCCACCCGAAATCCAAGAATGTAATCTATGGCAAGGAAACATATGTGGGGTGAGGTTTATGAGCCTCTAGTCGATGATAAATGGCCACACAACCCCCATTTTTTATGAAAATAGCCATGAGCGACCTTGAAAATAGCCATGAGCGACCATTTTCAATAATACTAGAGGCTAACACCTACGGATTTTAGACCAAGAAATGGTCTCCACCAGAAATCCAAGAATGTGATCTATGGCAAGGAAACAAATGTGGGGTGAGGTGTATGAGCGTCTGGTCGATGATCAATGGCCACACAACCCCCATTTTTGTCGAAAATAGCCATGAACGACCATTTTCAATAATACCGAAGGCTAACACCTACAGATTTTTGACCAAGAAATGGTCTCCACCAGAAATCCAAGAATGTGATCTATGGCAAGGAAACATATGTGGGGTGAGGTGTATGAGCCTCTGGTCGATGATCAATGGCCACACAACCCCCATTTTTGTCGAAAATAGCCATGAACGACCATTTTCAATAATATCGAAGGCTAACACCTACGGATTTTTGACCAAGAAATGGTCTCCACCAGAAATCCAAGAATGTGATCTACGACAAGGAAACATATGTGGGGTGAGGTGTATGAGCCTCTGGTCGACGATCAATGGCCACAGAACCCCCATTTTGCCGAAAATAGCCATGAGCGACCATTTTCAATAATATTAGAGGCTAAGACCTACGGATTTTTGACCAAGAAATGGTCTCCACCAGAAATCAAAGAATGTGATCTATGGCGAGGAAACATATGTGGGGTGAGGTGTATGAGCCTCTGGTCGATGATCAATGGCCACACAACCCCCATTTTTGTCGAAAATAGCCATGAACGACCATTTTCAATAATACCGAAGGCTAACACCTACGGATTTTTGACCAAGAAATGGTCTCCACCAGAAATCCAAGAATGTGATCTATGGCAAGGAAACATATGTGGGGTGAGGTGTACGAGCCTCTGGTCGATGATCAATGGCCGCAGAACCCCTATTTTGCCGAAAATAGCCATGAACGACCATTTTCAATAATACCGAAGGCTAACACCTACGGATTTTTGACCAAGAAATGGTCTCCACCAGAAATCCAAGAATGTGATCTATGGCAAGGAAACATATGTGGGGTGAGGTGTACGAGCCTCTGGTCGATGATCAATGGCCACAGAACCCCCATTTTGCCGAAAATAGCCATGAACGACCATTTTCAATAATACCGAAGGCTAACACGTACGAGTTTTTGACCAAGAAATGGTCTCCACCAGAAATCCAAGAATGTGATCTATGGCAAGGAAACATATGCGGGGTGAGGTGTATGAGCCTCTGGTCGATGATCAATGGCCACACAACCCCCATTTTTGTCGAAAATAGCCATGAACGACCATTTTCAATAATATCGAAGGCTAACACCTACGGTTTTTTGACCAAGAAATGGTCTCCACCAGAAATCCAAGAATGTGATCTACAACAAGGAAACATATGTGGGGTGAGGTGTATGAGCCTCTGGTCGACGATCAATGGACACACAACCCCCATTTTGCCGAAAATAGCCATGAATGACCATTTTCAATAATACCGAAGGCTAACACGTACGCGTTTTTAACCAAGAAATGGTTTCCACCAGAAATCCAAGAATGTAATCTATGGCAAGGAAACATATGTGGGGTGAGGTTTATGAGCCTCTAGTCGATGATAAATGGCCACACAACCCCCATTTTTTATGAAAATAGCCATGAGCGACCTTGAAAATAGCCATGAGCGACCATTTTCAATAATACTAGAGGCTAACACCTACGGATTTTAGACCAAGAAATGGTCTCCACCAGAAATCCAAGAATGTGATCTATGGCAAGGAAACAAATGTGGGGTGAGGTGTATGAGCGTCTGGTCGATGATCAATGGCCACACAACCCCCATTTTTGTCGAAAATAGCCATGAACGATCATTTTCAATAATACCGAAGGCTAACACCTACAGATTTTTGACCAAGAAATGGTCTCCACCAGAAATCCAAGAATGTGATCTATGGCAAGGAAACATATGTGGGGTGAGGTGTATGAGCCTCTGGTCGATGATCAATGGCCACACAACCCCCATTTTTGTCGAAAATAGCCATGAACGACCATTTTCAATAATATCGAAGGCTAACACCTACGGATTTTTGACCAAGAAATGGTCTCCACCAGAAATCCAAGAATGTGATCTACGACAAGGAAACATATGTGGGGTGAGGTGTATGAGCCTCTGGTCGACGATCAATGGCCACAGAACCCCCATTTTGCCGAAAATAGCCATGAGCGACCATTTTCAATAATATTAGAGGCTAAGACCTACGGATTTTTGACCAAGAAATGGTCTCCACCAGAAATCCAAGAATGTGATCTATGGCGAGGAAACATATGTGGGGTGAGGTGTATGAGCCTCTGGTCGATGATCAATGGCCACACAACCCCCATTTTTGTCGAAAATAGCCATGAACGACCATTTTCAATAATACCGAAGGCTAACACCTACAGATTTTTGACCAAGAAATGGTCTCCACCAGAAATCCAAGAATGTGATCTATGGCAAGGAAACATATGTGGGGTGTGGTGTATGAGCGTCTGGTCGATGATCAATGGCCACACAACCCCCATTTTTGTCGAAAATAGCCATGAACGACCATTTTCAATAATACCGAAGGCTAACACCTACAGATTTTTGACCAAGAAATGGTCTCCACCAGAAATCCAAGAATGTGATCTATGGCAAGGAAACATATGTGGGGTGAGGTGTATGAGCCTCTGGTCGATGATCAATGGCCACACAACCCCCATTTTTGTCGAAAATAGCCATGAACGACCATTTTCAATAATATCGAAGGCTAACACCTACGGATTTTTGACCAAGAAATGGTCTCCACCAGAAATCCAAGAATGTGATCTACGACAAGGAAACATATGTGGGGTGAGGTGTATGAGCCTCTGGTCGACGATCAATGGCCACAGAACCCCCATTTTGCCGAAAATAGCCATGAGCGACCATTTTCAATAATATTAGAGGCTAAGACCTACGGATTTTTGACCAAGAAATGGTCTCCACCAGAAATCCAAGAATGTGATCTATGGCGAGGAAACATATGTGGGGTGAGGTGTATGAGCCTCTGGTCGATGATCAATGGCCACACAACCCCCATTTTTGTCGAAAATAGCCATGAACGACCATTTTCAATAATACCGAAGGCTAACACCTACGGATTTTTGACCAAGAAATGGTCTCCACCAGAAATCCAAGAATGTGATCTATGGCAAGGAAACATATGTGGGGTGAGGTGTACGAGCCTCTGGTCGATGATCAATGGCCGCAGAACCCCTATTTTGCCGAAAATAGCCATGAACGACCATTTTCAATAATACCGAAGGCTAACACCTACGGATTTTTGACCAAGAAATGGTCTCCACCAGAAATCCAAGAATGTGATCTATGGCAAGGAAACATATGTGGGGTGAGGTGTACGAGCCTCTGGTCGATGATCAATGGCCACAGAACCCCCATTTTGCCGAAAATAGCCATGAACGACCATTTTCAATAATACCGAAGGCTAACACGTACGAGTTTTTGACCAAGAAATGGTCTCCACCAGAAATCCAAGAATGTGATCTATGGCAAGGAAACATATGCGGGGTGAGGTGTATGAGCCTCTGGTCGATGATCAATGGCCACACAACCCCCATTTTTGTCGAAAATAGCCATGAACGACCATTTTCAATAATATCGAAGGCTAACACCTACGGTTTTTTGACCAAGAAATGGTCTCCACCAGAAATCCAAGAATGTGATCTACAACAAGGAAACATATGTGGGGTGAGGTGTATGAGCCTCTGGTCGACGATCAATGGACACACAACCCCCATTTTGCCGAAAATAGCCATGAATGACCATTTTCAATAATACCGAAGGCTAACACGTACGCGTTTTTAACCAAGAAATGGTTTCCACCAGAAATCCAAGAATGTAATCTATGGCAAGGAAACATATGTGGGGTGAGGTTTATGAGCCTCTAGTCGATGATAAATGGCCACACAACCCCCATTTTTTATGAAAATAGCCATGAGCGACCTTGAAAATAGCCATGAGCGACCATTTTCAATAATACTAGAGGCTAACACCTACGGATTTTAGACCAAGAAATGGTCTCCACCAGAAATCCAAGAATGTGATCTATGGCAAGGAAACAAATGTGGGGTGAGGTGTATGAGCGTCTGGTCGATGATCAATGGCCACACAACCCCCATTTTTGTCGAAAATAGCCATGAACGATCATTTTCAATAATACCGAAGGCTAACACCTACAGATTTTTGACCAAGAAATGGTCTCCACCAGAAATCCAAGAATGTGATCTATGGCAAGGAAACATATGTGGGGTGAGGTGTATGAGCCTCTGGTCGATGATCAATGGCCACACAACCCCCATTTTTGTCGAAAATAGCCATGAACGACCATTTTCAATAATATCGAAGGCTAACACCTACGGATTTTTGACCAAGAAATGGTCTCCACCAGAAATCCAAGAATGTGATCTACGACAAGGAAACATATGTGGGGTGAGGTGTATGAGCCTCTGGTCGACGATCAATGGCCACAGAACCCCCATTTTGCCGAAAATAGCCATGAGCGACCATTTTCAATAATATTAGAGGCTAAGACCTACGGATTTTTGACCAAGAAATGGTCTCCACCAGAAATCCAAGAATGTGATCTATGGCGAGGAAACATATGTGGGGTGAGGTGTATGAGCCTCTGGTCGATGATCAATGGCCACACAACCCCCATTTTTGTCGAAAATAGCCATGAACGACCATTTTCAATAATACCGAAGGCTAACACCTACGGATTTTTGACCAAGAAATGGTCTCCACCAGAAATCCAAGAATGTGATCTATGGCAAGGAAACATATGTGGGGTGAGGTGTACGAGCCTCTGGTCGATGATCAATGGCCGCAGAACCCCCATTTTGCCGAAAATAGCCATGAACGACCATTTTCAATAATACCGAAGGCTAACACCTACGGATTTTTGACCAAGAAATGGTCTCCACCAGAAATCCAAGAATGTGATCTATGGCAAGGAAACATATGTGGGGTGAGGTGTACGAGCCTCTGGTCGATGATCAATGGCCACAGAACCCCCATTTTGCCGAAAATAGCCATGAACGACCATTTTCAATAATACCGAAGGCTAACACGTACGAGTTTTTGACCAAGAAATGGTCTCCACCAGAAATCCAAGAATGTGATCTATGGCAAGGAAACATATGTGGGGTGAGGTGTATGAGCCTCTGGTCGATGATCAATGGCCACACAACCCCCATTTTTGTCGAAAATAGCCATGAACGACCATTTTCAATAATATCGAAGGCTAACACCTACGGTTTTTTGACCAAGAAATGGTCTCCACCAGAAATCCAAGAATGTGATCTACAACAAGGAAACATATGTGGGGTGAGGTGTATGAGCCTCTGGTCGACGATCAATGGACACACAACCCCCATTTTGCCGAAAATAGCCATGAATGACCATTTTCAATAATACCGAAGGCTAACACGTACACGTTTTTAACCAAGAAATGGTTTCCACCAGAAATCCAAGAATGTAATCTATGGCAAGGAAACATATGTGGGGTGAGGTTTATGAGCCTCTAGTCGATGATAAATGGCCACACAACCCCCATTTTTTATGAAAATAGCCATGAGCGACCTTGAAAATAGCCATGAGCGACCATTTTCAATAATACTAGAGGCTAACACCTACGGATTTTAGACCAAGAAATGGTCTCCACCAGAAATCCAAGAATGTGATCTATGGCAAGGAAACAAATGTGGGGTGAGGTGTATGAGCGTCTGGTCGATGATCAATGGCCACACAACCCCCATTTTTGTCGAAAATAGCCATGAACGACCATTTTCAATAATACCGAAGGCTAACACCTACGGATTTTTGACCAAGAAATGGTCTCCACCAGAAATCCAAGAATGTGATCTATGGCAAGGAAACATATGTGGGGTGAGGTGTATGAGCCTCTAGTCGATGATCAATGGCCACACAACCCCCATTTTTGTCGAAAATAGCCATGAATGACCATTTTCAAAAATACCAAAGGCTAACACGTATGGATTTTTGACCAAGAAATGGTCTCCACCAGGAATCCAAGAATGTGATCTATGGCAAGGAAACATATGTGGGGTGAGGTGTATGATCCTCTGGTCGATGATCAATGGCCACACAACCCCCATTTTGCCGAAAATAGCCATGAACGACCATTTTCAATAATACCGAAGGCTAACACGTACGAGTTTTTAACCAAGAAATGGTCTCCACCAGAAATCCAAGAATGTGATCTATGGCAAGGAAACATATGTGGGGTGAGGTTTATGAGCCTCTAGGTGATGATAAATGGCCACACAACCCCCATTTTTTATGAAAATAGCCATGAGCGACCATTTTCAATAATACTAGAGGCTAAGACCTACGGATTTTAGACCAAGAAATGGTCACCACCAGAAATCCAAGAATGTGATCTATGGCAAGGAAACATATGTGGGGTGAGGTGTATGAGCATCTGGTCGATGATCAATGGCCACACACCCCCATTTTTGTCGAAAATAGCCATGAACGACCATTTTCAATAATACCGAAGGCTAACACCTACGGATTTTTGACCAAGAAATGGTCTCCACCAGAAATCCAAGAATGTGATCTATGGCAAGGAAACATATGTGGGGTGAGGTGTATGAGCCTCTAGTCGATGATCAATGGCCACACAACCCCCATTTTTGTCGAAAATAGCCATGAACGACCATTTTCAATAATACCGAAGGCTAACACCTACGGATTTTTGACCAAGAAATGGTCTCCACCAGAAATCCAAGAATGTGATCTATGGCAAGGAAACATATGTGGGGTGAGGTGTATGAGCCTCTGGTCGATGATCAATGGCCACACAACCCCCATTTTGCCGAAAATAGCCATGAATGACCATTTTCAATAATACCGAAGGCTAACACGTACGAGTTTTTAACCAAGAAATGGTTTCCACCAGAAATCCAAGAATGTAATCTATGGCAAGGAAATATATGTGGGGTGAGGTTTATGAGCCTCTAGTCGATGATAAATGGCCACACAACCCCCATTTTTTATGAAAATAGCCATGAGCGACCTTGAAAATAGCCATGAGCGACCATTTTCAATAATACTAGAGGCTAACACCTACGGATTTTAGACCAAGAAATGGTCTCCACCAGAAATCCAAGAATGTGATCTATGGCAAGGAAACATATGTGGGGTGAGGTGTATGAGCGTCTGGTCGATGATCAATGGCCACACAACCCCCATTTTTGTCGAAAATAGCCATGAACGACCATTTTCAATAATACCGAAGGCTAACACCTACGGATTTTTGACCAAGAAATGTCTGCACCAGAAATCCAAGAATGTGATCTATGGCAAGGAAACATATGTGGGGTGAGGTGTATGAGCCTCTAGTCGATGATCAATGGCCACACAACCCCCATTTTTGTCGAAAATAGCCATGAATGACCATTTTCAAAAATACCAAAGGCTAACACGTACGGATTTTTAACCAAGAAATGGTCTCCACCAGAAATCCAAGAATGTGATCTATGGCAAGGAAACATATGTGGGGTGAGGTGTACGAGCCTCTGGTTGATGATCAATGGCCACACAACCCCCATTTTGCCGAAAATAGCCATGAATGACCATTTTCAATAATACCGAAGGCTAACACGTACGAGTTTTTAACCAAGAAATGGTTTCCACCAGAAATCCAAGAATGTAATCTATGGCAAGGAAACATATGTGGGGTGAGGTTTATGAGCCTCTAGTCGATGATAAATGGCCACACAACCCCCATTTTTTATGAAAATAGCCATGAGCGACCTTGAAAATAGCCATGAGCGACCATTTTCAATAATACTAGAGGCTAACACCTACGGATTTTAGAACAAGAAATGGTCTCCACCAGAAATCCAAGAATGTGATCTATGGCAAGGAAACATATGTGGGGTGAGGTGTATGAGCGTCTGGTCGATGATCAATGGCCACACAACCCCCATTTTTGTCGAAAATAGCCATGAACGACCATTTTCAATAATACCGAAGGCTAACACCTACGGATTTTTGACCAAGAAATGGTCTCCACCAGAAATCCAAGAATGTGATCTATGGCAAGGAAACATATGTGGGGTGAGGTGTATGAGCCTCTGGTCGACGATCAATGGCCACACAACCCTAATTTTTGTCGAAAATAGCCATGAACGACCATTTTCAATGACACTGAAGGCTAACACCTACGGATTTTTGACCAAGAAATGGTCTCCACCATAAATCCAAGAATGTGATCTATGGCAAGGAAACATATGTGTAGTGAGGTGTATGAGCCTCTGGTCGAAGATCAATGGC
>NW_023366908.1:0-71104 GCF_902167145.1 Zea mays
GAAAATAGTCATTCATGGCTATTTTCGACAAAAATGGGGGTTGTGTGGCCATTGATCATCGACCAGAGGCTCATACACCTCACCCCACATATGTTTCCTTGCCATAGATCACATTCTTGGATTTCTGGTGGAGACCATTTCTTGGTCAAAAATCCGTACGTGTTAGCCTCTAGTATTATTGAAAATGGTCGCTCATGGCTATTTTCAAGGTCGCTCATGGCTATTTTCATAAAAAATGGGGGTTGTGTGGCCATTGATCATCGACCAGAGGCTCATACACCTCACCCCACATATGTTTCCTTGCCATAGATCACATTCTTGGATTTCTGGTGGAGACCATTTCTTGGTCAAAAATCCGTAGGTGTTAGCCTTCGGTATTATTGTAAATGGTCATTCATGGCTATTTTCGACAAAAATGGGGGTTGTGTGGCCATTGATCATCGACCAGACGCTCATACACCTCACCCCACATATGTTTCCTTGTCATAGATCACATTCTTGGATTTCTGGTGGAGACCATTTCTTGGTCAAAAATCCGTAGGTGTTAGCCTTCGGTATTATTGAAAATGGTCGTTCATGGCTATTTTCGACAAAAATGGGGGTTGTGTGGCCATTGATCATCGACAAGAGGCTCGTACACCTCACCCCACATATGTTTCCTTGCCATAGATCACATTCTTGGATTTCTAGTGGAGACCATTTCTTGGTCAAAAACTCGTACGTGTTAGCCTTCGGTATTATTGAAAATGGTCGTTCATGGCTATTTTCGACAAAAATGGGGGTTGTGTTGCCATTGATCATCGACCAGAGGCTCGTACACTTCACCCCACATATGTTTTCTTGCCATAGATCATAATCTTGGATTTCTCGTGGAGACCATTTGTTGGTCAAAAATTCATAGGTGTTAGCCTTCAGTGTCATTGAAAATGGTCATTCGTGGCTATTTTCGACAAAAAATGGGGGTTGTGTCGCCATTGATCATCGACCAGAGGATCGTACACCTCACCCCACATAAGTTTCCTTGCCATATATCACATTCTTGGATTTCTGGTGGAGACCATTTCTTGGTCAAAAATCCGTAGGTGTTAGCCTTCGGTATTATTGAAAATGGTCGTTCATGGCTACTTTCGACAAAAATGAGGGTTGTGTGGCAATTGATCATCGACCAAAGGCTCATACACCTCACCCACATGTGTTTCCTTGCCATAGACCACATTCTTGGATTTCTGGTGGTGACCATTTCTTGGTCAAAAATCCGTAGGTGTTAGCCTTCGGTATTATTGAAAATAGTCGTTCATGGCTATTTTCGACAAAAAAGGGGGTTGTGTGGCCATTTAACATCGACCAGAGGCTCGTACACCTCACCCCACATATGTTTAATTGCCATAGATCACAATCTTGGATTTCTCGTGGAGACCATTTCTTGGTCAAAAATCCGTACGTGTTAGCCTTCGGTATTATTGAAAATGGTCGTTCATGGCTGTTTTCGACAAAAATGGGGGTTGTGTGGCCATTGATCATCGACCAGAGGCTCATACACCTCACCCCACATACGTTTCCTTGCCATAGAGCACACTCTTGGATTTCTGGTGGAGACCATTTCTTGGGCAAAATCCATACGTGTTAGCCTTCAGTATTATTGAAAATGGTCGTTGATCACTATTTTCGACAAAAAATGGGGGTTGTGTGGCCACTGATCATCGACCAGAGGCTCGTACACCTCACCCCAATATGTTTCCTTGCCATAGATCATATTCTTGGATTTCTGGTGGAGACCATTTCTTGGTCAAAAATCCGTAGGTGTTAGCCTTCGGAAGTATTGAAAATGGTCGTTCATGGCTATTTTCGACAAAAATGGGGGTTGTGTGGCCATTGATCATCGATCTGAGGCTCGTACACCTCACCCCACATATGTTTCCTTGCCATAGATCACATTCTTGGATTTCTGGTGGAGATCTTCTCTTGGTCAAAAATCCGTAGTTGTTAGCCTTCGGTATTATTGTAAATGGTCGTTCATGGCTATTTTCGACACAAATGGGGTTGTGTGGCCATTGATCTTCGACCAGAGGCTCATACACCTCACCCCACGTATGTTTTCTTGCCATAGATCACATTCTTGGATTTCTGGTGGAGACCATTTCTTGGTCAAAAATCCATACGTGTTAGCCTTCAGTATTATTGAAAATGGTCGTTGATCACTATTTTCGACAAAAATGGGGGTTGTGTGGCCATTTATCATTGACTAGAGGCTCGTAAACTTCACCCCACATACGGTTTCTTGCTATAGATCACATTCTTGGATTTCTGGTGGAGACCATTTCTTGGTCAAAAATCCGTAGGTGTTAGCCTTCGGTATTATTGAAAATGGTCGTTCATAACTATTTTCGACAAAAATGGGGGTTGTGTGGCCATTGATCATCGACCAAAGTCTCATACACCTCACCCCACATATGTTTCCTTGCCATAGACCACATTCTTGGATTTCTGGTGGAGACCATTTCTGGTCAAAAATCCATAGGTGTTAGCCATCAGTGTCATTGAAAATTGCTGCTCCTGGCTATTTTCGACAAAAATGGGGTTGTGTGACCATTGATCATCGACCAGAGGCTCATACACCTCACCCCACATATGTTTCCTTGCCATAGATCACATTCTTGGATTTCTGGTGGAGACCATTTCTTGGTCAAAAATCTGTAGGTGTTAGCCTTCGGTATTATTGAAAATGGTCGTTCATGGCTATTTT
Organism: Zea mays; assembly: GCF_902167145.1. Taxonomy (NCBI): domain Eukaryota; kingdom Viridiplantae; phylum Streptophyta; class Magnoliopsida; order Poales; family Poaceae; genus Zea; species Zea mays. Next base: position 2,744 of record NW_023366908.1, read on the forward strand.
CATAAAAAATGGGGGTTGTGTGGCCATTTATCATCGACCAGAGGCTCATACACCACACCCCACATATGTTTCCTTGCCATAGATTACATTCTTGGATTTCTGGTGGAAACCATTTCTTGGTTAAAAACTCGTACGTGTTAGCCTTCGATATTATTCAAAATGGTCGTTCATGGCTATTTTCGACAAAAATGGGGGTTGTGTGGCCATTGATCATCGACCAGAGGCTCATACACCTCACCCCACATATGTTTCCTTGCCATAGATCACATTCCTGGATTTATGATGGAGACCATTTCTTGGTCAAAAATCCGTAGGTGTTAGCCTTCGATATTATTGAAAATGGTCGTTCATGGCTATTTTCGACAAAAATGGGGGTTGTGTGGCCATTGATCATCGACCAGAGGCTCGTACACCTCACCCCACATATGTTTCCTTGCCATAGATCACATTCTTGGATTTCTGGTGGAGACCATTTCTTGGTCTAAAATCCGTAGGTGTTAGCCTCTAGTATTATTGAAAATGGTCGCTCATGGCTATTTTCATAAAAAATGGGGGTTGTGTGGCCATTTATCATCGACTAGAGGCTCATAAACCTCACCCCACATATGTTTCCTTGCCATAGATCACATTCTTGGATTTCTGGTGGAGACCATTTCTTGGTCAAAAATCCGTAGGTGTTAGCCTTCGATATTATTGAAAATGGTCGTTCATGGCTATTTTTGACAAAAATGGGGGTTGTGTGGCCATTGATCATCGACCAGAGGCTCATACACCTCACCCCACATATGTTTCCTTGCCATAGATCACATTCTTGGATTTCTGGTGGAGACCATTTCTTGGTCAAAAATCCGTACGTGTTAGCCTTCGATATTATTGAAAATGGTCGTTCATGGCTATTTTCGACAAAAATGGGGGTTGTGTGGCCATTGATCATCGACCAGAGGCTCATACACCTCACCCCACATATGTTTCCTTGCCATAGATCACATTCTTGGATTTCTGGTGGAGACCATTTCTTGGTCAAAAATCCGTAGGTCTTAGCCTCTAGTATTATTGAAAATGGTCGCTCATGGCTATTTTCAAGGTCGCTCATGGCTATTTTCATAAAAAATGGGGGTTGTGTGGCCATTTATCATCGACTAGAGGCTCATAAACCTCACCCCACATATGTTTCCTTGCCATAGATTACATTCTTGGATTTCTGGTGGAAACCATTTCTTGGTTAAAAACTCGTACGTGTTAGCCTTTGGTATTATTGAAAATGGTCATTCATGGCTATTTTCGGCAAAATGGGGGTTGTGTGGCCATTGATCGTCGACCAGAGGCTCATACACCTCACCCCACATATGTTTCCTTGTCATAGATGACATTCTTGGATTTCTGGTGGAGACCATTTCTTGGTCAAAAATCCGTAGGTCTTAGCCTCTAATATTATTGAAAATGGTCGCTCATGGCTATTTTCGGCAAAATGGGGGTTGTGTGGCCATTGATCATCGACCAGAGGCTCGTACACCTCACCCCACATATGTTTCCTTGCCATAGATCACATTCTTGGATTTCTGGTGGAGACCATTTCTTGGTCAAAAATCCGTAGGTGTTAGCCTTCGGTATTATTGAAAATGGTCGTTCATGGCTATTTTCGACAAAAATGGGGGTTGTGTGGCCATTGATCATCGACCAGACGCTCATACACCTCACCCCACATATGTTTCCTTGTCGTAGATCACATTCTTGGATTTCTGGTGGAGACCATTTCTTGGTAAAAAATCCGTAGGAGTTAGCCTTCGATATTATTGAAAATGGTCGTTCATGGCTATTTTCGACAAAAATGGGGGTTGTGTGGCCATTGATCATCGACCAGACGCTCATACACCTCACCCCACATATGTTTCCTTGCCATAGATCACATTCTTGGATTTCTGGTGGAGACCATTTCTTGGTCTAAAATCCGTAGGTGTTAGCCTCTAGTATTATTGAAAATGGTCGCTCATGGCTATTTTCAAGGTCGCTCATGGCTATTTTCATAAAAAATGGGGGTTGTGTGGCCATTTATCATCAACTAGAGGCTCATAAACCTCATCCACATATGTTTCCTTGCCATAGATTACATTCTTGGATTTCTGGTGGAAACCATTTCTTGGTTAAAAACTCGTACGTGTTAGCCTTCGGTATTATTGAAAATGGTCATTCATGGCTATTTTCGGCAAAATGGGGGTTGTGTGGCCATTGATCATCGACTAGAGGCTCGTACACCTCACCCCACATATGTTTCCTTGCCATAGATCACATTCTTGGATTTCTGGTGGAGACCATTTCTTGGGCAAAAATCCGAATGTGTTAGCCTTTGGTATTTTTGAAAATGGTCATTCATGGCTATTTTCGACAAAAATGGGGTTTGTGTGGCCATTGATCTTCGACCAGAGGCTCATACACCTCACCCCACATATGTTTCCTTGTCGTAGATCACATTCTTGGATTTCTGGTGGAGACCATTTCTTGGTCAAAAATCCGTAGGTCTTAGCCTCTAATATTATTGAAAATGGTCGCTCATGGCTATTTTCGGCAAAATGGGGGTTGTGTGGCCATTGATCATCGACTAGAGGCTCATACACCTCACTACACATATGTTTCCTTGCCATAGATCACATTCTTGGATTTCTGGTGGAGACCATTTCTTGGTCTGAAATCCATAGGTGTTAGCCTCTAGTATTATTGAAAATGGTCGCTCATGGCTATTTTCAAGGTCGCTCATGGCTATTTTCATAAAAAATGGGGGTTGTGTGGCCATTTATCATCGACTAGAGGCTCATAAACCTCACCCCACATATGTTTCCTTGCCATAGATTACATTCTTGGATTTCTGGTGGAAACCATTTCTTGGTTAAAAACTTGTACGTGTTAGCCTTCGGTATTATTGAAAATGGTCATTCATGGCTATTTTCGGCAAAATGGGGGTTGTGTGGCCATTGATCGTCGACCAGAGGCTCATACACCTCACCCCACATATGTTTCCTTATCGTAGATCACATTCTTGGATTTCTGGTGGAGACCATTTCTTGGTCAAAAACTTGTACGTGTTAGCCTTCGATATTATTGAAAATGGTCGTTCATGGCTATTTTCGACAAAAAATCTGTAGGTGTTAGCCTTCGATATTATTGAAAATGGTCGTTCATGGCTATTTTCGACAAAAATGGGGGTTGTGTGGCCATTGATCATCGAACAGACGCTCATACTCTCCACCATAAATCCAAGAATGTGATCTATGGCAAGGAAACATATGTGTAGTGAGGTGTATGAGCCTCTGGTCGAAGATCAATGGCCACACAACCTTTCCTTGCCATAGATCACATTCTTGGATTTCTGGTGGAGACCATTTCTTGGTCAAAAATCCGTAGGTGTTAGCCTTCGGTATTATTGAAAATGGTCGTTCATGGCTATTTTCGACAAAAATGGGGGTTGTGTGGCCATTGATCATCGACCAGACGCTCATACACCTCACCCCACATATGTTTCCTTGTCGTAGATCACATTCTTGGATTTCTGGTGGAGACCATTTCTTGGTAAAAAATCCATAGGTGTTAGCCTTCGATATTATTGAAAATGGTCGTTCATGGCTATTTTCGACAAAATGGGGGTTGTGTGGCCATTGATCATCGACCAGACGCTCATACACCTCACCCCACATATGTTTCCTTGCCATAGATCACATTCTTGGATTTCTGGTGGAGACCATTTCTTGGTCTAAAATCCGTAGGTGTTAGCCTCTAGTAATATTGAAAATGGTCGCTCATGGCTATTTTCAAGGTCGCTCATGGCTATTTTCATAAAAAATGGGGGTTGTGTGGCCATTTATCATCGACTAGAGGCTCATAAACCTCACCCCACATATGTTTCCTTGCCATAGATTACATTCTTGGATTTCTGGTGGAAACCATTTCTTGGTTAAAAACTCGTACGTGTTAGCCTTCGGTATTATTGAAAATGGTCATTCATGGCTATTTTCGGCAAAATGGGGGTTGTGTGGCCATTGATCATCGACCAGAGGCTCGTACACCTCACCCCACATATGTTTCCTTGCCATAGATCACATTCTTGGATTTATGGTGGAGACCATTTCTTGGTCAAAAATCCGAATGTGTTAGCCTTTGGTATTTTTGAAAATGGTCATTCATGGCTATTTTCGACAAAAATGGGGGTTGTGTGGCCATTGATCTTCGACCAGAGGCTCATACACCTCACTACACATATGTTTCCTTGCCATAGATCACATTCTTGGATTTATGGTGGAGACCATTTCTTGGTCAAAAATCCGTAGGTGTTAGCCTTCAGTGTCATTGAAAATGGTCGTTCATGGCTATTTTCGACAAAAATTAGGGTTGTGTGGCCATTGATCGTCGACCAGAGGCTCATACACCTCACCCCACATATGTTTCCTTGCCATAGATCACATTCTTGGATTTCTGGTGGAGACCATTTCTTGGTCAAAAATCCGTAGGTGTTAGCCTTCGGTATTATTGAAAATGGTCATTCATGGCTATTTTCGACAAAAATGGGGGTTGTGTGGCCATTGATCATCGACTAGAGGCTCATACACCTCACCCCACATATGTTTCCTTGCCATAGATCACATTCTTGGATTTCTGGTGGAGACCATTTCTTGGTCTAAAATCCATAGGTGTTAGCCTCTAGTATTATTGAAAATGGTCGCTCATGGCTATTTTCAAGGTCGCTCATGGCTATTTTCATAAAAAATGGGGGTTGTGTGGCCATTTATCATCGACTAGAGGCTCATAAACATCACCCCACATATGTTTCCTTGCCATAGATTACATTTTGGATTTCTGGTGGAGACCATTTCTTGGTCAAAAATCCGTAGGTCTTAGCCTCTAGTATTATTGAAAATGGTCGCTGTTAGCCTTCGGTATTATTGAAAATGGTCATTCATGGCTATTTTCGGCAAAATGGGGGTTGTGTGGCCATTGATCGTCGACCAGAGGCTCATACACCTCACCCCACATATGTTTCCTTGTCGTAGATCACATTCTTGGATTTCTGGTGGAGACCATTTCTTGGTCAAAAATTCGTAGGTGTTAGCCTTCGATATTATTGAAAATGGTCGTTCATGGCTATTTTCGACAAAAATGGGGGTTGTGTGGCCATTGATCATCGACCATAGGCTCATACACCTCACCCCACATATGTTTCCTTGCCATAGATCACATTCTTGGATTTCTGGTGGAGACCATTTCTTGGTCAAAAACCGTAGGTGTTAGCCTTCGGTATTATTGTAAATGGTCATTCATGGCTATTTTCGACAAAAATGGGGGTTGTGTGGCAATTGATCATCGACCAGAGGCTCATACACCTCACCCCACATATGTTTCCTTGCCATAGATCACATTCTTGGATTTCTGGTGGAGACCATTTCTTGGTCAAAAATCCGTAGGTCTTAGCCTCTAGTATTATTGAAAATGGTCGCTCATGGCTATTTTCATAAAAAATGGGGGTTGTGTGGCCATTGATCATCGACCAAGCCATGAACGACCATTTTCAAAAATACCAAAGGCTAACACGTACGGATTTTTGACCAAGAAATGGTCTCCACCAGAAATCCAAGAATGTGATCTATGGCGAGGAAACATATGTGGGGTGAGGTGTATGAGCCTCTGGTCGATGATCAATGGCCACACAACCCCCATTTTTGTCGAAAATAGCCATGAACGACCATTTTCAATAATACCGAAGGCTAACACCTACGGATTTTTGACCAAGAAATGGTCTCCACCTGAAATCCAAGAATGTGATCTATGGCAAGGAAACATATGTGTAGTGAGGTGTACGAGCCTCTGGTCAATGATCAATGGCCACAAAACCCCCATTTTGCCGAAAATAGCCATGAACGACCATTTTCAATAATACCGAAGGCTAACACCTACGGATTTTTGACCAAGAAATGGTCTACACCAGAAATCCAAGAATGTGATCTATGGCAAGGAAACATATGTGGGGGTTGTGTGGCCATTGATCATCGACTAGAGGCTCGTACACCTCACCCCACATATGTTTCCTTGCCATAGATCACATTCTTGGATTTCTGGTGGGGACCATTTCTTGGTCAAAAATCCATAGGTGTTAGCCTTCGGTATTATTGTAAATGGTCATTCATGGCTATTTTCGACAAAAATGGGGGTTGTGTGGCCATTGATCATCGACCATAGGCTCATACACCTCACCCCACATATGTTTCCTTGCCATAGATCACATTCTTGGATTTCTGGTGGAGACCATTTCTTGGTTAAAAACTCGTACGTGTTAGCCTTTGGTATTATTGAAAATGGTCATTCATGGCTATTTTCGGCAAAATGGGGTTTGTGTGGCCATTGATCATCGACCAGAGGCTCATACACCTCACTACACATATGTTTCCTTGCCATAGATCACATTCTTGGATTTATGGTGGAGACCATTTCTTGGTCAAAAATCCGTAGGTGTTAGCCGTCAGTGTCATTGAAAATGGTCGTTCATGGCTATTTTCGACAAAAATTAGGGTTGTGTGGCCATTGATCATCGACCAGGGGCTCGTACACCTCACCCCACACCCATTTTTTATGAAAATATCCATGAGCGACCTTGAAAATAGCCATGAGCGACCATTTTCAATAATATTAGAGGCTAAGACCTACGGATTTTTGACCAAGAAATGGTCTCCACCAGAAATCCAAGAATGTGATCTATGGCAAGGAAACATATGTGGGGTGAGGTGTATGAGCCTCTGGTCGATGATCAATGGCCACACAACCCCCATTTTTCCGAAAATAGCCATGAATGACCATTTTCAAAAATACCAAAGGCTAACACGTACGGATTTTTGACCAAGAAATGGTCTCCACCAGAAATCCAAGAATGTGATCTATGGCAAGGAAACATATGTGGGGTGAGGTGTACAAGCCTCTGGTCGGTGATCAATGGCCACACAACCCCCATTTGTGTCGAAAATAGCCATGAATGACCATTTTCAATAATACCGAAGGCTAACACCTACGGATTTTTGACCAAGAAATGGTCTCTACCATAAATCCAAGAATGTGATATATGGCAAGGAAACATATGTGTAGTGAGGCCAGACGCTCATACACCTCACCCCACATATGTTTCCTTGCCATAGATCACATTCTTGGATTTCTGGTGGAGACCATTTCTTGGTCAAAAATCCGTAGGTGTTAGCCTTCGGTATTATTGAAAATGGTCGTTCATGGCTATTTTCGACAAAAATGGGGGTTGTGTGGCCATTGATCATCGACCAGAGGCTCATACACCTCACCCCACATATGTTTCCTTGCCATAGATCACATTCTTGGATTTCTGGTGGAGACCATTTCTTGGTCAAAAATCCGTAGGTGTTAGCCTTCGGTATTATTGAAAATGGTCGTTCATGGCTATTTTCATAAAAAATGGGGGTTGTGTGGCCATTGATCATCGACCAGAGGCTCATACACCTCACCCCACATATGTTTCCTTGCCATAGATCACATTCTTGGATTTCTGGTGGAGACCATTTCTTGGTCAAAAATCCGTAGGTGTTAGCCTTCGGTATTATTGTAAATGGTCATTCATGGCTATTTTCGACAAAAAATGGGGGTTGTGTGGCCATTGATCATCGACCAGAGGCTCATACACCTCACCCCACATATGTTTCCTTGCCATAGATCACATTCTTGGATTTCTGGTGGAGACCATTGAAAGGGAATTAGGCTTACACCTAGTTCCTATATAATTTTGGTGGTTGAATTGCCCAACACAAATCTTTGGACTAACTAGTTTGTTCTAGTGTATAAGTTATACAGGTGCAAAAGGTTCACACTTAGCCAATAAAAAGACCAAGTGTTGGGTTCAACAAAAGAGCAAAGGAGCAACCGAAGGCTCCTCTGGTCTGGCGCACCGGACTGTCCGGTGCACCACTGGACAGTGTCCGGTGCACCAAAGGACTTCAACGCGAACTCGTCGCCTTCGGGAATTCTCCAGAGCCAGCGCGCTATAATTCACCGGACTGTCCGGTGTACACCGGACAGTGTCCGGTGCTCCAACGGGACGCGGCTCAGGAACTCGCCAGCCTCGGGAAATCAGAGCGGCTGCTCCGCTATAATTCACCGGACATGTCCGGTGTGCACCGGACTGTCCGGTGCATCCACGGAGCAACGGCTACTTCGGCGCCAACGGCTACCTGCGATGCATTTAATGCGCACGCAGCGCGCGCAGAAGTCAAAGTCGCCCATGCCGGCGCACCGGACAGTGAACAGTGCATGTCCGGTGCGCCACCGGACATCGAGGCGGGCCCAGAAGTCAGAACTCCAACGGTCAGATTCCAACGGCACTGGTGACGTGGCAGGGGCACCGGACTGTCCGGTGCGCCATCGAACAGACAGCCTCCACCAACGGTTATTTTGGTGGTTGGGGCTATAAATACCCCAACCACCCAACCATTCATTGCATCCAAGTTTTCCACTTCCCAACTACTTACAAGAGCTCTAGCATTCAATTCTAGACACACCAAAGAGATCAAATCCTCTCCAAATTCCACACAACGCCCTAGTGACAAGAGAGAGAGATTTGCTTGTGTTCTTTCGAGCTCTTGCGCTTGGATTGCTTTCTTCTTTCTTGATTCCTTCATTGCGATCAAACTCACTTGTAATTGAGGCAAGAGACACCAAACTTGTGGTGGTCCTTGTGGGAACTTTGTGTTCCAAGTGATTGAGAAGAGAAAGCTCACTCGATCCGTGGGATCGTTTGAGAGAGGGAAGGGTTGAAAGAGACCCGACCTTTGTGGCCTCCTCAACGGGGAGTAGGTTTGAGAGTACCGAACCTCGGTAAAACAAATCCGCGTGTCACACTCTTCATTTGCTTGCGATTTGTTTTCCACCCTCTCTCGCGGACTCGGTTTCATATTTCTAACGCTAACCCGGCTTGTAGTTGTGTTTATATTTGTAAATTTCAGTTTCGCCCTATTCACCCCCCCCCCCTCTAGGCGACTATCAATTGGTATCAAAGCCAGGTTCTTCATTAGAGCCTAACCGCTCGAAGTAATGTCGGGAGATCACGCCAAGAAGGAGATGGAGACCGGCGAAAAGCCCACTACAAGCCACGGGAGCACTTCATCGGAAGAGTCCCACACTAAGAGGAAGGAGAAGAAGAAGAGCTCCTCCAACAAAGGGAAGGAGAAGAAATCTTCTTCTCACCACAAAGAGAAGAAGGAGAAATCTTCCTCTCACAAGCCGCATCGGAGTGGGGACAAGCACAAGAGGATGAGGAAAGTCGTCTACTACAAGACCGACACTTCATCAACATCCACCTCCGGCTCCGACGCGGCGTCCGTCACTTCTAAACGCCAAGAGCGTAAGAAGTATAGTAAGATTCCCCTAAGCTACCCTTGCATTTCTAAACATACACCTTTACTTTCCATCCCATTAGGCAAACCACCAACTTTTGATGGTGAATATTACGCTAGGTGGAGCGATTTAATGCGATTTCATCTAACCTCGCTCCACAAAAGTATATGGGATGTTGTTGAGTTTGGTGCACAGGTACCGTCCGTAGGGGATGAAGACTATGATGAGGATGAGGTGGCCCAAATCGAGCACTTCAACTCTCAAGAAACAACAATACTCCTCGCCTCTTTAAGTAGAGAGGAGTATAACAAAGTTCAAGGGTTGAAGAGCGCCAAGGAGGTTTGGGATGTGCTCAAAACCGCGCACGAGGGAGATGAGCTCACAAAGATCACCAAGCGGGAAACGATCGAGGGGGAGCTCGGTCGGTTCCGGCTTCGCAAAGGGGAAGAGCCACAACACATGTACAACCGGCTCAAGACCTTGGTGAACCAAGTGCGCAACCTCGGGAGCAAGAAGTGGGACGACCACGAAGTGGTTAAGGTTATTCTAAGATCTCTCATTTTCCTTAACCCCACTCAAGTTCAATTAATTCGTGGTAATCCTAGATATACTAAAATGACCCCAGAGGAAGTTATCGGGAATTTTGTAAGTTTTGAGTGCATGATCGAAGGCTCGAGGGAGATCAACGAGCTTGATGATCCCTCCACATCCGAAGCTCAACCCGTCGCATTCAAGGCGACAGAGGAAAAGGAGGAGTCTACACCAAGTAGACAACCAATCGACGCCTCCAAGCTCGACAATGAGGAAATGGCGCTCGTCATCAAGAGCTTCCGCCAAATCCTCAAGCAAAGGAGGGGGAAAGACTACAAGTCCCGCTCCAAGAAAGTTTGCTACAAGTGTGGTAAGCCCGGTCACTTTATTGCAAAATGTCCATTATCAAGTGACAGTGACAGGGATAACGACAAGAAGGGCAAGAGGAGAGAAAAGAAGAGGTACTACAAGAAGAAGGGCGGCGATGCCCATGTTTGTCGGGAGTGGGACTCCGACGAGAGCTCAAGCGACTCCTCCGACGACGAGGACGCCGCCAACATCGCCGTCACCAAGGGACTCCTCTTCCCCAACGTCGGCCACAAGTGCCTCATGGCAAAGGACGGCAAACGGAAGAAGGTTAAATCTAACTCCTCCACTAAATATGAGTCTTCTAGTGATGATAATGCTAGTGATGAGGAGGATAACTTGCGATCTCTTTTTGCCAACCTCAACATGCAACAAAAGGAAAAACTTAATGAATTGATTAGTGCCATTCATGAAAAGGATGATCTCTTGGACACTCAAGAGGACTTCCTTATTAAAGAAAATAAGAAGCATGTTAAGGTTAAAAATGCTTATGCTCTAGAAGTAGAAAAATGTCAAAAACTATCTAGTGAGCTAAGCACTTGCCATGAGATGATTGACAACCTTAGAAATGAAAATGCTAGTTTAAATGCTAAGGTTGATTCTCATGTTTGTGATATTTCAATTCCCAATCTTAGAAACAATAATGATGATTTACTTGCTAAGATTGAAGAATTGAATGTATCTCTTGCTAGCCTTAGATTAGAAAATGAAAACTTGATTGCTAAGGCTAAAGATTTTGATGTTTGCAAAGTTACAATTTCCGATCTTAGAGATAAGAATGATATATTACGTGCTAAGATTGTTGAACTTAATTCTTGCAAACCATCTACATCTACCATTGAGCATGTCACTATTTGTACTAGATGTAGAGATATTGATGTTGATGCTATTCATGATCACATGATTTTGATTAAACAACAAAATTATCATATAGCAAAATTAGATGCTAAAATTGTCGAGCATAACTTAGAAAATGAAAAGTTTAAATTTGCTAGAAGTATGCTCTATAATGGGAGACGCCCAGGCATCAAGGATGGCATTGGCTTTCAAAGGGGAGACAATGTCAAACTTAATGCCCCTCCTAAAAGATTGTCCAACTTTGTTAAGGGCAAGGCTCCCATGCCTCAGGATAACGAGGGTTACATTTTATACCCTGCCGGTTATCCCGAAGACAAAATTAGGAGAATTCACTCTAGGAAGTCTCACTCTGGCCCTAATCATGCTTTTATGTATAAGGGTGAGACATCTAGCTCTAGGCAACCAACCCGTGCTAAGTTGTCTAAGAAGAAAACTCCTATTGCATCAAATGATCATGATATTTCTTTTAAAACTTTTGATGCATCTTATGTTTTGACTAACAAATCCGGCAAGGTAGTTGCCAAGTTTGTTGGGGGCAAACACAAGGGGTCAAAGACTTGTGATTGGATACCCAAAGTTCTTGTTTCTAATGCCAAAGGACCCAAAACCGTTTGGGTACCTAAAGTCAAGAACTAAAATTGTTTTGTAGGTTTATGCATCTGGGGGCTCAAGTTGGATACTCGACAGCGGGTGCACAAACCATATGACAGTGGAGAAAAGGATGTTCTCCTCCTATGAGAAAAACCAAGATCCCCAACGAGCTATCACATTCGGGGATGGAAATCAAGGTTTGGTCAAAGGTCTTGGTAAAATTGCTATATCTCCTGACCATTCAATTTCCAATGTTTTTCTTGTAGATTCTTTAGATTACAATTTGCTTTCCGTTTCACAATTATGTCAAATGGGCTACAACTGTCTATTTACTGATGTAGGTGTCACTGTCTTTAGAAGAAGTGATGATTCAATAGCATTTAAGGGTGTGTTAGAGGGTCAGCTATACTTAGTAGATTTTGATAGAGCTGAACTCGACACATGCTTAATTGCTAAGACTAACATGGGTTGGCTCTGGCACCGCCGACTAGCCCATGTTGGGATGAAGAATCTTCATAAGCTTCTAAAGGGAGAACACATTTTAGGACTAACAAATGTTCATTTTGAGAAAGACATGATTTGTAGTGCATGTCAGGCAGGAAAGCAAGTTGGAGCCCATCATCCACACAAGAACATCATGACGACCGAAAGACCACTGGAGCTCCTACACATGGACCTATTCGGCCCGATTGCTTACATAAGCATCGGCGGGAGTAAGTATTGTCTTGTAATAGTGGATGATTATTCTCGCTTCACTTGGGTATTCTTTTTACAGGAAAAATCTCAAACCCAAGAGACCTTAAAGGGATTCTTGAGACGGGCTCAAAATGAGTTTGGCTTAAGGATCAAGAAAATAAGAAGCGACAACGGGACGGAGTTCAAGAACTCTCAAATCGAAGGCTTTCTTGAGGAAGAGGGCATCAAGCATGAGTTCTCTTCTCCCTACACCCCACAACAAAATGGTGTAGTGGAGAGGAAGAATCGAACTCTATTAGACATGGCAAGGACCATGCTTGATGAGTACAAGACTTCGGATCGGTTTTGGGCCGAGGCGGTCAACACCGCTTGCTACGCCATCAACCGGTTGTATCTACACCGAATCCTCAAGAAGACATCATATGAACTCCTAACCGGTAAAAAGCCCAACATTTCATATTTTAGAGTCTTTGGTAGCAAATGCTTTATTCTTATTAAAAGAGGTAGAAAATCTAAATTTGCTCCTAAGACTGTGGAAGGCTTTTTACTTGGTTATGACTCAAACACAAGGGCATATAGGGTCTTTAACAAGTCCACTGGACTAGTTGAAGTCTCATGTGACGTTGTGTTTGATGAAACTAACGGCTCTCAAGTAGAGCAAGTTGATCTTGATGAGATAGGTGATGAAGAGGCTCCGTGCATCGCGCTAAGGAACATGTCCATTGGGGATGTGTGTCCTAAGGAATCCGAAGAGCTTCCAAAAGCACAAGATCAACCATCCTCCTCCACGCGAGCATCTCCACCAACTCAAAATGAGGATGAGGCTCAAGTTGATGAATTAGAAGATCAAGCAATTGAGCCACCTCAAGATGATGGCAATGATCAAGGGGGAGATGCAAATGAGGAAGACAAGGAGGAAGAGGAACAAAGGCCGCCACACCCAAGAGTCCACCAAGCAATCCAACGAGATCACCCCGTCGACACCATCCTCGGCGACATTCATAAGGGGGTAACTACTAGATCTCGTGTTGCACATTTTTGTGAACATTACTCGTTTGTTTCCTCTATTGAGCCACACAGGGTAGAGGAAGCACTACAAGATTCGGATTGGGTGGTGGCGATGCAAGAAGAGCTCAACAACTTCACTAGGAATGAGGTATGGCATTTAGTTCCACGTCCTAACCAAAATGTTGTAGGAACCAAATGGGTCTTCCGCAACAAGCAAGACGAGCATGGTGTGGTGATAAGGAACAAAGCTTGACTTGTGGCCAAGGGATACTCCCAAGTCGAAGGTTTGGATTTCGGTGAAACCTATGCACCCGTAGCTAGGCTTGAGTCAATTCGTATATTATTAGCCTATGCTACTTACCATGGCTTTAAGCTTTATCAAATGGACGTGAAAAGTGCCTTCCTCAATGGACCAATCAAGGAAGAGGTCTATGTTGAGCAACCTCCTGGCTTTGAAGACAGTGAGTATCCTAACCATGTCTATAAGCTCTCTAAGGCGCTTTACGGGCTCAAGCAAGCCCCAAGAGCATGGTATGAATGCCTTAGGGATTTCCTTATTGCTAATGGCTTCAAAGTCGGAAAAGCCGATCCTACTCTATTCACTAAAACTCTTGACAATGATTTGTTTGTATGCCAAATTTATGTTGATGATATCATATTTGGGTCTACTAACGAATCTACTTGTGAAGAATTTAGTAGGATCAAGACACAAAAGTTCGAGATGTTGATGATGGGGGAGTTGAAGTATTTTCTAGGATTCCAAGTCAAACAACTCCAAGAGGGCACCTTCATCAGCCAAACAAAGTACACTCAAGACATTCTAACCAAGTTTGGGATGAAGGATGCCAAACCCATCAAGACACCCATGGGAACTAATGGGCATCTCGACCTCGACACGGGAGGTAAGTCCGTGGATCAAAAGGTATACCGGTCGATGATAGGTTCATTACTCTATTTATGTGCATCTTGACCGGACATTATGCTTTCCCTTTGCATGTGTGCAAGATTCCAATCCGACCCTAAGGAATCCCACCTTACGACCGTAAAACGAATCTTGAGATATTTGGCTTATACTCCTAAGTTTGGGCTTTGGTACCCTCGGGGATCCAATTTTGATTTAATTGGTTATTCGGATGCCGATTGGGCGGGGTGTAAGATTAATAGAAAGAGCACATCAGGGACTTGCCAGTTCTTGGGAAGATCCTTGGTGTCTTGGGCCTCAAAGAAGCAAAATTCGGTCGCTCTTTCAACCGCCGAAGCCGAGTACATTGCCGCAGGTCATTGTTGCGCGCAATTGCTTTGGATGAGGCAAACCCTGCGGGACTACGGTTACAAATTAACCAAAGTCCCTTTGCTATGTGATAATGAGAGTGCAATCAAAATGGCCGACAATCCCGTCGAGCATAGCCGCACTAAGCACATAGCCATTCGGTATCATTTTCTTAGGGATCACCAACAAAAGGGAGATATTGAGATTGCATACATTAATACTAAAGATCAATTAGCCGATATCTTTACCAAACCACTTGATGAACAAACTTTTACCAAACTTAGGCATGAGCTCAATATTCTTGATTCTAGAAATTTCTATTGCTAACTTGCACACATAGCTCATGAATATACCTTTGATCATGTCTCTTTCATATGCTATGACTAATGTGTTTTCAAGTCTACTTCAAATCAAGTCATAGGTGCATTGAAAGGGCATTGGAGTCTTCGGCGAAGACAAAGGCTTCCACTCCGTCAACTCATCCTTCGCCGTCACTCCGAGCCGCTCTCTATCCTTGGGGGAGAGAGCAAAACAAAAGGACTCCTACTTTGGTATAATCTTCACTCTTTTATTTATGACCAAGGGAGGAGAAAGTTATTTGAAGGGCTCTAATGACTCCGTTTTTGGCGATTCATGCCAAAGGGGGAGGAAGTATTAGCCCAAAGCAAAAGGACCGCACCACCACCTAATTTTAAAATGTAATTTCCAATTGTCAATTTGGTATCTTAATGAGTTCAAAAAGGGGAGAAAGTAGTATTTCAAAATTGTTTCATCAAAACCCTCTTGAACACTAAGAGGAGATTTTATTTAGGGGGAGTTTTGTTTAGTCAAAGGAAAAGCATTTGGAACAGGGGGAGAAAATTTCAAATCTTGAAAATGCTTTGCAAACTCTTATTCATTTACCCTTGACTATTTGCAAAAGAACTTTGAAAAGATTTAGAAAAGATTTTGCAAAAACAAAACATGTGGTGCAAGCGTGGTCCAAAATGTTAAAAATGAAGAAACAATCCATGCATATCTTGTAAGTATTTATATTGGCTCAATTCCAAGCAACCTTTGCACTTATATTATGCAAACTAGTTCAATTATGCACTTCTATATTTGCTTTGGTTTGTGTTGGCATCAATCACCAAAAAGGGGGAGATTGAAAGGGAATTAGGCTTACACCTAGTTCCTATATAATTTTGGTGGTTGAATTGCCCAACACAAATCTTTGGACTAACTAGTTTGTTCTAGTGTATAAGTTATACAGGTGCAAAAGGTTCACACTTAGCCAATAAAAAGACCAAGTGTTGGGTTCAACAAAAGAGCAAAGGAGCAACCGAAGGCTCCTCTGGTCTAGCGCACCGGACTGTCCGGTGCACCACTGGACAGTGTCCGATGCACCAAAGGACTTCAACGCGAACTCGCCGCCTTCGGGAATTCTCCAGAGCCAGCGCGCTATAATTCACCGGACTGTCCGGTGTACACCGGACAGTGTCCGGTGCTCCAACGGGACGCGGCTCAGGAACTCGCCAGCCTCGGGAAATCAGAGCGGCTGCTCCGCTATAATTCACCGGACATGTCCGGTGCATCCACGGAGCAACGCCTACTTCGGCGCCAACGGCTACCTGCGATGCATTTAATGCGCGCGCAGCGCGCGCAGAAGTCAGAGTCGCCCATGCCGGCGCACCGGACAGTGAACAGTGCATGTCCGGTGCGCCACCGGACATCGAGGCGGGCCCAGAAGTCAGAACTCCAACGGTCAGATTCCAACGGCACTGGTGACGTGGCAGGGGCACCGGACATGTCCGGTGCGCCATCGAACAGACAGCCTCCACCAACGGTTATTTTGGTGGTTGGGGCTATAAATACCCCAACCACCCAACCATTCATTGCATCCAAGTTTTCCACTTCCCAACTACTTACAAGAGCTCTAGCATTCAATTCTAGACACACCAAAGAGATCAAATCCTCTCCAAATTCCACACAACGCCCTAGTGACTAGAGAGAGAGATTTGCTTGTGTTCTTTCGAGCTCTTGCGCTTGGATTGCTTTCTTCTTTCTTGATTCCTTCATTGCGATCAAACTCACTTGTAATTGAGGCAAGAGACACCAAACTTGTGGTGGTCCTTGTGGGTACTTTGTGTTCCAAGTGATTGAGAAGAGAAAGCTCACTCGATCCGTGGGATCGTTTGAGAGAGGGAAGGGTTGAAAGAGACCCGGCCTTTGTGGCCTCCTCAACGGGGAGTAGGTTTGAGAGAACCGAACCTCGGTAAAACAAATCCGCGTGTTACACTCTTCATTTGCTTGCGATTTGTTTTCCACCCTCTCTCGCGGACTCGATTTCATATTTCTAACGCTAACCCGGCTTGTAGTTGTGTTTATATTTGTAAATTTCAGTTTCGCCCTATTCACCCCCCCCCTCTAGGTGACTATCAACCATTTCTTGGTCTAAAATCCGTAGGTGTTAGCCTCTAGTATTATTGAAAATGGTCGCTCATGGCTATTTTCATAAAAAATGGGGGTTGTGTGGCCATTGATCATCGACCAGAGGCTCGTACACTTCACCCCACATATGTTTCCTTGCCATATATTACATTCTTGGATTTCTGGTGGAAACCATTTCTTGGTTAAAAACTCGTACGTGTTAGCCTTCGGTATTATTGAAAATGGTCATTCATGGCTATTTTCGACAAAATGGGGGTTGTGTGGCCATTGATCATCGACCAGAGGCTCATACACCTCACCCCACATATGTTTCCTTGCCATAGATCACATTCTTGGATTTCTGGTGGAGACCATTGATCTTCGACCAGAGGCTCATACACCTCACTACACATATGTTTCCTTGCCATAGATCACATTCTTGGATTTATGGTGGAGAACATTTGATCTATGGCAAGGAAACATATGTGGGGTGAGGTGTACGAGCCTCTGGTCGATGATCAATGGCCACACAACCCCCATTTTGCCGAAAATAGCCATGAATGACCATTTTCAAAAATACCGAAGGCTAACACCTACGGATTTTTGACCAAGAAATGGTCTCCACCAGAAATCCAAGAATGTGATCTATGGCAAGGAAACATATGTGGGGTGAGGTGTATGAGCCTCTGGTCGATGATCAATGGCCACACAACCCCCATTTTTGTCGAAAATAGCCATGAACGACCATTTTCAATAATACCGAAGGCTAACACCTACGGATTTTTGACCAAGAAATGGTCTCCACCAGAAATCCAAGAATGTGATCTATGGCAAGGAAACATATGTGGGGTGAGGTGTATGAGCCTATGGCGGAAGATCAATGGCCACACAACCCCCATTTTGCCGAAAATAGCCATGAACGACCATTTTCAATAATACCGAAGGCTAACACGTACGAGTTTTTAACCAAGAAATGGTCTCCACCAGAAATCCAAGAATGTGATCTATGGCAAGGAAACATATGTGGGGTGAGGTGTATGAGCGTCTGGTCGATGATCAATGGCCACACAACCCCCATTTTTGTCGAAAATAGCCATGAATGACCATTTTCAAAAATACTAAAGGCTAACACCTACGGATTTTTGACCAAGAAATGGTCTCCACCAGAAATCCAAGAATGTGATCTATGGCAAGGAAACATATGTGGGGTGAGGTGTACGAGCCTCTGGTCGATGATCAATGGCCACACAACCCCCATTTTGCCGAAAATAGCCATGAGTGACCATTTTCAATAATACCGAAGGCTAACACGTACGAGTTTTTAACCAAGAAATGGTTTCCACCAGAAATCCAAGAATGTAATCTATGGTGTGATCTATGGCAAGGAAACATATGTGGGGTGAGGTGTATGAGCCTCTGGTCGACGATCAATGGCCACACAACCCTATTTTTTGTCGAAAATAGCCATGAACGACCATTTTCAATGACACTGAAGGCTAACACCTACGGATTTTTGACCAAGAAATGGTCTCCACCATAAATCCAAGAATGTGATCTATGGCAAGGAAACATATGTGGGGTGAGGTGTATGAGCGTCTGGTCGATGATCAATGGCCACACAACCCCCATTTTTGTCGAAAATAGCCATGAATGACCATTTTCAAAAATACCAAAGGCTAACACGTACGAGTTTTTAACCAAGAAATGGTCTCCACCAGAAATCCAAGAATGTAATCTATGGCAAGGAAACATATGTGGGGTGAGGTGTATGAGTCTCTGGTCGATGATAAATGGCCACACAACCCCCATTTTGCCGAAAATAGCCATGAATGACCATTTTCAATAATACCGAAGGCTAACACCTACGAGTTTTTAACCAAGAAATGGACTCCACCAAAAATCAAAGAATGTGATCTATGGCAAGGAAACATATGTGGAGTGAGGTGTATGAGCCTCTGGTCGATGATCAATGGCCACACAACCTCCATTTTTGTCGAAAATAGCCATGAACGACCATTTTCAATAATACCGAAGGCTAACACCTACGGATTTTTGACCAAGAAATGGTCTCCACCAGAAATCCAAGAATGTGATCTATGGCAAGGAAACATATGTGGGGTGAGGTGTATGAGCCTCTGGTCGATGATCAATGGCCACACAACCCCCATTTTTGTCGAAAATAGCCATGAACGACCATTTTCAATAATACCGAAGGCTAACACCTACGGATTTTTGATCAAGAAATGGTCTCCACCAGAAATCCAAGAATGTGATCTATGGCAAGGAAACATATGTGTAGTGAGGTGTATGAGCTTCTGGTCGAATATCAATGGCCACACAACCCCCATTTTTGTCGAAAATAGCCATGAACGACCATTTTCAATAATATCGAAGGCTAACACCTACGGATTTTTGACCAAGAAATGGTCTCCACCAGAAATCCAAGAATGTGATCTATGGCAAGGAAACATATGTGGGGTGAGGTGTATGAGCCTATGGTGGAAGATCAATGGCCACACAACCCCCATTTTGCCGAAAATAGCCATGAACGACCATTTTCAATAATACCGAAGGCTAACACGTACGAGTTTTTAACCAAGAAATGGTCTCCACCAGAAATCCAAGAATGTGATCTATGGCAAGGAAACATATGTGGGGTGTGGTGTATGAGCGTCTGGTCGATGATCAATGGCCACACAACCCCCATTTTTGTCGAAAATAGCCATGAATGACCATTTTCAAAAATACCAAAGGCTAACACCTACGGATTTTTGACCAAGAAATGGACTCCACCAGAAATCCAAGAATGTGATCTATGGCAAGGAAACATATATGGGGTGAGGTGTACGAGCCTCTGGTCGATGATCAATGGCCACACAACCCCCATTTTGCCGAAAATAGCCATGAATGACCATTTTCAATAATACCGAAGGCTAACACGTACGAGTTTTTAACCAAGAAATGGTTTCCACCAGAAATCCAAGAATGTAATCTATGGTGTGATCTATGGCAAGGAAACATATGTGGGGTGAGGTGTATGAGCCTCTGGTCGACGATCAATGGCCACACAACCCTATTTTTTGTCGAAAATAGCCATGAACGACCATTTTCAATGACACTGAAGGCTAACACCTACGGATTTTTGACCAAGAAATGGTCTCCACCATAAATCCAAGAATGTGATCTATGGCAAGGAAACATATGTGGGGTGAGGTGTATGAGCGTCTGGTCGATGATCAATGGCCATACAACCCCCATTTTTGTCGAAAATAGCCATGAATGACCATTTTCAAAAATACCAAAGGCTAACACGTACGAGTTTTTAACCAAGAAATGGTCTCCACCAGAAATCCAAGAATGTAATCTATGGCAAGGAAACATATGTGGGGTGAGGTGTATGAGCCTCTGGTCGATGATAAATGGCCACAAAACCCCCATTTTGCCGAAAATAGCCATGAATGACCATTTTCAATAATACCGAAGGCTAACACCTACGAGTTTTTAACCAAGAAATGGTCTCCACCAGAAATCCAAGAATGTGATCTATGGCAAGGAAACATATGTGGGGTGAGGTGTATGAGCCTCTGGTCGATGATCAATGGCCACACAACCCCCATTTTTTATGAAAATAGCCATGAGCGACCTTGAAAATAGCCATGAGCGACCATTTTCAATAATACTAGAGGCTAACACGTACGGATTTTTGACCAAGAAATGGTCTCCACCAGAAATCCAAGAATGTGATCTATGGCAAGGAAACATATGTGGGGTGAGGTGTATGAGCCTCTGGTCGATGATCAATGGCCACACAACCCCCATTTTTGTCGAAAATAGCCATGAACGACCATTTTCAATAATACCGAAGGCTAACACCTACGGATTTTTGACCAAGAAATGGTCTCCACCAGAAATCCAAGAATGTGATCTATGGCAAGGAAACATATGTGGGGTGAGGTGTATGAGCCTCTGGTCGATGATCAATTGTCACACAACCCCCATTTTTGTCGAAAATAGCCATGAACGACCATTTTCAATAATATCGAAGGCTAACACCTACGGATTTTTGACCAAGAAATGGTCTCCACCAGAAATCCAAGAATGTGATCTACGACAAGGAAACATATGTGGGGTGAGGTGTATGAGCCTCTGGTCGCGATCAATGGCCACACAACCCCCATTTTTGTCAAAAATAGCCATGAATGACCATTTTCAATAATATCGAAGGCTAACACCTACGGATTTTTGACCAAGAAATGGTCTCCACCAGAAATCCAAGAATGTGATCTATGGCAAGGAAACATATGTGGGGTGAGGTGTATGAGCCTCTGGTCGACGATCAATGGCCACACAACCCCCATTTTGCCGAAAATAGCCATGAATGACCATTTTCAATAATACAGAAGGCTAACACGTACGAGTTTTTAACCAAGAAATGGTCTCCACCAGAAATCCAAGAATGTAATCTATGACAAGGAAACATATGTGGGGTGAGGTTTATGAGCCTTTAGTCGATGATAAATGGCCACACAACCCCCATTTTTTATGAAAATAGCCATGAGCGACCTTGAAAATAGCCATGAGCGACCATTTCAATAATACTAGAGGCTAACACCTACGGATTTTAGACCAAGAAATGGTCTCCACCAGAAATCCAAGAATGTGATCAATGGCAAGGAAACATATGTGGGGTGAGGTGTATGAGCCTCTAGTCAATGATCAAATGCCACACAACCCCCATTTTTGTCGAAAATAGCCATGAATGACCATTTTCAATAATACCGAAGGCTAACACCTACGGATTTTTGACCAAGAAATGGTCTCCACCAGAAATCTAAGAATGTGATCTATGGCAAGGAAACATATGTGGGGTGAGGTGTACGAGCCTCTGGTCGATGATCAATGGCCACACAACCCCCATTTTGCCGAAAATAGCCATGAATGACCATTTTCAATAATACCGAAGGCTAACACGTACGAGTTTTTAACCAAGAAATGGTTTCCACCAGAAATCCAAGAATGTAATCTATGGCAAGGAAACATATGTGGGGTGAGGTTTATGAGCCTCTAGTCGATGATAAATGGCCACACAACCCCCATTTTTTATGAAAATAGCCATGAGCGACCTTGAAAATAGCCATGAGCGACCATTTTCAATAATACTAGAGGCTAACACCTACGGATTTTAGACCAAGAAATGGTCTCCACCAGAAATCCAAGAATGTGATCTATGGCAAGGAAACATTTGTGGGGTGAGGTGTATGAGCATCTGGTCGATGATCAATGGCCACACAACCCCCATTTTTGTCGAAAATAGCCATGAGCGACCATTTTCAATAATACCTAAGGCTAACACCTACGGATTTTAGACCAAGAAATGGTCTCCACCAGAAATCCAAGAATGTGATCTATGGCAAGGAAACATATGTGGGGTGAGGTGTATGAGCGTCTGGTCGATGATCAATGGCCACACAACCCCCATTTTTGTCGAAAATAGCCATGAACGACCATTTTCAATAATACCGAAGGCTAACACCTACGGATTTTTGCCCAAGAAATGGTCTCCACCAGAAATCCAAGAATGTGATCTATGGCAAGGAAACATATGTGGGGTGAGGTGTATGAGCCTCTGGTCGATGATCAATTGTCACACAACCCCCATTTTTGTCGAAAATAGCCATGAACGACCATTTTCAATAATATCGA
Source organism: Zea mays (assembly GCF_902167145.1). NCBI lineage: Eukaryota > Viridiplantae > Streptophyta > Magnoliopsida > Poales > Poaceae > Zea > Zea mays. The sequence continues at coordinate 25,560 of NW_023366908.1, forward strand.
AGGCTAACACCTACGGATTTTTGACCAAGAAATGGTCTCCACCAGAAATCCAAGAATGTGATCTACGACAAGGAAACATATGTGGGGTGAGGTGTATGAGCCTCTGGTCGCGATCAATGGCCACACAACCCCCATTTTTGTCAAAAATAGCCATGAATGACCATTTTCAATAATATCGAAGGCTAACACCTACGGATTTTTGACCAAGAAATGGTCTCCACCAGAAATCCAAGAATGTGATCTATGGCAAGGAAACATATGTGGGGTGAGGTGTATGAGCCTCTGGTCGACGATCAATGGCCACACAACCCCCATTTTGCCGAAAATAGCCATGAATGACCATTTTCAATAATACCGAAGGCTAACACGTACGAGTTTTTAACCAAGAAATGGTCTCCACCAGAAATCCAAGAATGTGATCTATGGCAAGGAAACATATGTGGGGTGAGGTGTATGAGCCTCTGGTCGATGATCAATTGTCACACAACCCCCATTTTTGTCGAAAATAGCCATGAACGACCATTTTCAATAATATCGAAGGCTAACACCTACGGATTTTTGACCAAGAAATGGTCTCCACCAGAAATCCAAGAATGTGATCTACAACAAGGAAACATATGTGGGGTGAGGTGTATGAGCCTCTGGTCGCGATCAATGGCCACACAACCCCCATTTTTGTCAAAAATAGCCATGAATGACCATTTTCAATAATATCGAAGGCTAACACCTACGGATTTTTGACCAAGAAATGGTCTCCACCAGAAATCCAAGAATGTGATCTATGGCAAGGAAACATATGTGGGGTGAGGTGTATGAGCCTCTGGTCGACGATCAATGGCCACACAACCCCCATTTTGCCGAAAATAGCCATGAATGACCATTTTCAATAATACCGAAGGCTAACACGTACGAGTTTTTAACCAAGAAATGGTCTCCACCAGAAATCCAAGAATGTAATCTATGACAAGGAAACATATGTGGGGTGAGGTTTATGAGCCTTTAGTCGATGATAAATGGCCACACAACCCCCATTTTTTATGAAAATAGCCATGAGCGACCTTGAAAATAGCCATGAGCGACCATTTCAATAATACTAGAGGCTAACACCTACGGATTTTAGACCAAGAAATGGTCTCCACCAGAAATCCAAGAATGTGATCAATGGCAAGGAAACATATGTGGGGTGAGGTGTATGAGCCTCTAGTCGATGATCAAATGCCACACAACCCCCATTTTTGTCGAAAATAGCCATGAATGACCATTTTCAATAATACCGAAGGCTAACACCTACGGATTTTTGACCAAGAAATGGTCTCCACCAGAAATCTAAGAATGTGATCTATGGCAAGGAAACATATGTGGGGTGAGGTGTACGAGCCTCTGGTCGATGATCAATGGCCACACAACCCCCATTTTGCCGAAAATAGCCATGAATGACCATTTTCAATAATACCGAAGGCTAACACATACGAGTTTTTAACCAAGAAATGGTTTCCACCAGAAATCCAAGAATGTAATCTATGGCAAGGAAACATATGTGGGGTGAGGTTTATGAGCCTCTAGTCGATGATAAATGGCCACACAACCCCCATTTTTTATGAAAATAGCCATGAGCGACCTTGAAAATAGCCATGAGCGACCATTTTCAATAATACTAGAGGCTAACACCTACGGATTTTAGACCAAGAAATGGTCTCCACCAGAAATCCAAGAATGTGATCTATGGCAAGGAAACATATGTGGGGTGAGGTGTATGAGCATCTGGTCGATGATCAATGGCCACACAACCCCCATTTTTGTCGAAAATAGCCATGAGCGACCATTTTCAATAATACCTAAGGCTAACACCTACGGATTTTAGACCAAGAAATGGTCTCCACCAGAAATCCAAGAATGTGATCTATGGCAAGGAAACATATGTGGGGTGAGGTGTATGAGCGTCTGGTCGATGATCAATGGCCACACAACCCCCATTTTTGTCGAAAATAGCCATGAACGACCATTTTCAATAATACCGAAGGCTAACACCTACGGATTTTTGCCCAAGAAATGGTCTCCACCAGAAATCCAAGAATGTGATCTATGGCAAGGAAACATATGTGGGGTGAGGTGTATGAGCGTCTGGTCGATGATCAATGGCCACACAACCCCCATTTTTGTCGAAAATAGCCATGAACGACCATTTTCAATAATACCGAAGGCTAACACCTACGGATTTTTGACCAAGAAATGGTCTCCACCAGAAATCCAAGAATGTGATCTACGACAAGGAAACATATGTGGGGTGAGGTGTATGAGCCTCTGGTCGACGATCAATGGCCACACAATCCCCATTTTGCCGAAAATAGCCATGACTGACCATTTTCAATAATACCGAAGGCTAACACGTACGAGTTTTTAACCAAGAAAAGGTTTCCACCAGAAATCCAAGAATGTAATCTATGGCAAGGAAACATATGTGGGGTGAGGTGTATGAGCCTCTAGTCGATGATAAATGGCCACACAACCCCCATTTTTGTCGAAAATAGCCATGAACGACCATTTTCAATAATACCGAAGGCTAACACCTACGGATTTTTGACCAAGAAATGGTCTCCACCAGAAATCCAAGAATGTGATCTATGGCAAGGAAACATATGTGGGGTGAGGTGTACGAGCATTTAGTCGATGATCAATGGCCACACAACCCCCATTTTGCCGAAAATAGCCATGAGCGACCATTTTCAATAATATTAGAGGCTAACACCTACGGATTTTAGACCAAGAAATGGTCTCCACCAGAAATCCAAGAATGTGATCTATGGCAAGGAAACATATGTGGGGTGAGGTGTACGAGCCTCTGGTCGATGATCAATGGCCACACAACCCCCATTTTGCCGAAAATAGCCATGAATGACCATTTTCAATAATACCGAAGGCTAACACGTACGAGTTTTTAACCAAGAAATGGTTTCCACCAGAAATCCAAGAATGTAATCTATGGTGTGATCTATGGCAAGGAAACATATGTGGGGTTAGGTGTATGAGCCTCTGGTCGACGATCAATGGCCACACAACCCTATTTTTTGTCGAAAATAGCCATGAACGACCATTTTCAATGACACTGAAGGCTAACACCTACGGATTTTTGACCAAGAAATGGTCTCCACCATAAATCCAAGAATGTGATCTATGGCAAGGAAACATATGTGGGGTGAGGTGTATGAGCGTCTGGTCGATGATCAATGGCCATACAACCCCCATTTTTGTCGAAAATAGCCATGAATGACCATTTTCAAAAATACCAAAGGCTAACACGTACGAGTTTTTAACCAAGAAATGGTCTCCACCAGAAATCCAAGAATGTAATCTATGGCAAGGAAACATATGTGGGGTGAGGTGTATGAGCCTCTGGTCGATGATAAATGGCCACAAAACCCCCATTTTGCCGAAAATAGCCATGAATGACCATTTTCAATAATACCGAAGGCTAACACCTACGAGTTTTTAACCAAGAAATGGTCTCCACCAGAAATCCAAGAATGTGATCTATGGCAAGGAAACATATGTGGGGTGAGGTGTATGAGCCTCTGGTCGATGATCAATGGCCACACAACCCCCATTTTTTATGAAAATAGCCATGAGCGACCTTGAAAATAGCCATGAGCGACCATTTTCAATAATACTAGAGGCTAACACGTACGGATTTTTGACCAAGAAATGGTCTCCACCAGAAATCCAAGAATGTGATCTATGGCAAGGAAACATATGTGGGGTGAGGTGTATGAGCCTCTGGTCGATGATCAATGGCCACACAACCCCCATTTTTGTCGAAAATAGCCATGAACGACCATTTTCAATAATACCGAAGGCTAACACCTACGGATTTTTGACCAAGAAATGGTCTCCACCAGAAATCCAAGAATGTGATCTATGGCAAGGAAACATATGTGGGGTGAGGTGTATGAGCCTCTGGTCGATGATCAATTGTCACACAACCCCCATTTTTGTCGAAAATAGCCATGAACGACCATTTTCAATAATATCGAAGGCTAACACCTACAGATTTTTGACCAAGAAATGGTCTCCACCAGAAATCCAAGAATGTGATCTACGACAAGGAAACATATGTGGGGTGAGGTGTATGAGCCTCTGGTCGCGATCAATGGCCACACATCCCCCATTTTTGTCAAAAATAGCCTTGAATGACCATTTTCAATAATATCGAAGGCTAACACCTACGGATTTTTGACCAAGAAATGGTCTCCACCAGAAATCCAAGAATGTGATCTATGGCAAGGAAACATATGTGGGGTGAGGTGTATGAGCCTCTGGTCGACGATCAATGGCCACACAACCCCCATTTTGCCGAAAATAGCCATGAATGACCATTTTCAATAATACCGAAGGCTAACACGTACGAGTTTTTAACCAAGAAATGGTCTCCACCAGAAATCCAAGAATGTAATCTATGACAAGGAAACATATGTGGGGTGAGGTTTATGAGCCTTTAGTCGATGATAAATGGCCACACAACCCCCATTTTTTATGAAAATAGCCATGAGCGACCTTGAAAATAGCCATGAGCGACCATTTCAATAATACTAGAGGCTAACACCTACGGATTTTAGACCAAGAAATGGTCTCCACCAGAAATCCAAGAATGTGATCAATGGCAAGGAAACATATGTGGGGTGAGGTGTATGAGCCTCTAGTCGATGATCAAATGCCACACAACCCCCATTTTTGTCGAAAATAGCCATGAATGACCATTTTCAATAATACCGAAGGCTAACACCTACGGATTTTTGACCAAGAAATGGTCTCCACCAGAAATCTAAGAATGTGATCTATGGCAAGGAAACATATGTGGGGTGAGGTGTACGAGCCTCTGGTCGATGATCAATGGCCACACAACCCCCATTTTGCCGAAAATAGCCATGAATGACCATTTTCAATAATACCGAAGGCTAACACGTACGAGTTTTTAACCAAGAAATGGTTTCCACCAGAAATCCAAGAATGTAATCTATGGCAAGGAAACATATGTGGGGTGAGGTTTATGAGCCTCTAGTCGATGATAAATGGCCACACAACCCCCATTTTTTATGAAAATAGCCATGAGCGACCTTGAAAATAGCCATGAGCGACCATTTTCAATAATACTAGAGGCTAACACCTACGGATTTTAGACCAAGAAATGGTCTCCACCAGAAATCCAAGAATGTGATCTATGGCAAGGAAACATATGTGGGGTGAGGTGTATGAGCATCTGGTCGATGATCAATGGCCACACAACCCCCATTTTTGTCGAAAATAGCCATGAGCGACCATTTTCAATAATACCAAAGGCTAACACCTACGGATTTTAGACCAAGAAATGGTCTCCACCAGAAATCCAAGAATGTGATCTATGGCAAGGAAACATATGTGGGGTGAGGTGTATGAGCGTCTGGTCGATGATCAATGGCCACACAACCCCCATTTTTGTCGAAAATAGCCATGAACGACCATTTTCAATAATACCGAAGGCTAACACCTACGGATTTATGCCCAAGAAATGGTCTCCACCAGAAATCCAAGAATGTGATCTATGGCAAGGAAACATATGTGGGGTGAGGTGTATGAGCGTCTGGTCGATGATCAATGGCCACACAACCCCCATTTTTGTCGAAAATAGCCATGAACGACCATTTTCAATAATACCGAAGGCTAACACCTACGGATTTTTACCAAGAAATGGTCTCCACCAGAAATCCAAGAATGTGATCTACGACAAGGAAACATATGTGGGGTGAGGTGTATGAGCCTCTGGTCGACGATCAATGGCCACACAATCCCCATTTTGCCGAAAATAGTCATGACTGACCATTTTCAATAATACCGAAGGCTAACACGTACGAGTTTTTAACCAAGAAAAGGTTTCCACCAGAAATCCAAGAATGTAATCTATGGCAAGGAAACATATGTGGGGTGAGGTGTATGAGCCTCTAGTCGATGATAAATGGCCACACAACCCCCATTTTTGTCGAAAATAGCCATGAACGACCATTTTCAATAATACCGAAGGCTAACACCTACGGATTTTTGACCAAGAAATGGTCTCCACCAGAAATCCAAGAATGTGATCTATGGCAAGGAAACATATGTGGGGTGAGGTGTACGAGCATTTAGTCGATGATCAATGGCCACACAACCCCCATTTTGCCGAAAATAGCCATGAGCGACCATTTTCAATAATATTAGAGGCTAACACCTACGGATTTTAGACCAAGAAATGGTCTCCACCAGAAATCCAAGAATGTGATCTATGGCGAGGAAACATATGTGGGTGAGGTGTACGAGCCTCTGGTCGATGATCAATGGCCACACAACCCCCATTTTTGTCGAAAATAGCCATGAACGACCATTTTCAATAATACCGAAGGCTAACACGTACGAGTTTTTAACCAAGAAATGGTTTCCACCAGAAATCCAAGAATGTAATCTATGGCAAGGAAACATATGTGGGGTGAGGTTTATGAGCCTCTAGTCGATGATAAATGGCCACACAACCCCCATTTTTTATGAAAATAGCCATGAGCGACCATTTTCAAAAATACTAGAGGCTAACACCTACGGATTTTAGACCAAGAAATGGTCTCCACCAGAAATCCAAGAATGTGATCTATGGCAAGGAAACATATGTGGGGTGAGGTGTATGAGCATCTGGTCAATGATCAATGGCCACACAACCCCCATTTTTGTCGAAAATAGCCATGAGCGACCATTTTCAATAATACCTAAGGCTAACACCTACGGATTTTAGACCAAGAAATGGTCTCCACCAGAAATCCAATAATGTGATCTATGGCAAGGAAACATATGTGGGGTGAGGTGTATGAGCGTCTGGTCAATGATCAATGGCCACACAACCCCCATTTTTGTCGAAAATAGCCATGAACGACCATTTTCAATAATACCGAAGGCTAACACCTACGGATTTTTGCCCAAGAAATGGTCTCCACCAGAAATCCAAGAATGTGATCTATGGCAAGGAAACATATGTGGGGTGAGGTTCATGGCTATTTTCGACAAAAATGGGGGTTGTGTGGCCATTGATCATCGACCAGAGGCTCATAAACCTCACCCCACATATGTTTCCTTGCCATAGATCACATTCTTGGATTTCTGGTGGAAACCATTTCTTGGTCAAAAATCCGTAGGTGTTAGCCTTCGGTATTTTTGAAAATGGTCGTTCATGGCTATTTTCGACAAAAATGGGGGTTGTGTGGCCATTGATCATCGACCAGACGCTCATACACCTCACCCCACATATGTTTCCTTGCCATAGATCACATTCTTGGATTTCTGGTGGAGACCATTTCTTGGTCTAAAATCCGTAGGTCTTAGCCTCTAGTATTATTGAAAATGGTCATTCATGGCTATTTTCGGCAAAATGGGGGTTGTGTGGCCATTGATCGTCGACCAGAGGCTCATACACCTCACCCCACATATGTTTCCTTGCCATAGATCACATTCTTGGATTTTTGGTGGAGACCATTTCTTGGTCAAAAACTCGTACGTGTTAGCCTTCGGTATTATTGAAAATGGTCGTTCATGGCTATTTTCGGCAAAATGGGGGTTGTGTGGCCATTGATCGTCGACCAGAGGCTCATACACCTCACCCCACATATGTTTCCTTGCCATAGATCACATTCTTGGATTTCTGGTGGAGACCATTTCTTGGGCAAAAATCCGTAGGTGTTAGCCTTCGGTATTATTTAAAATGGTCGTTCATGGCTATTTTTGACAAAAATGGGGGTTGTGTGGCCATTGATCATCGACCAGACGCTCATACACCTCACCCCACATATGTTTCCTTGTCATAGATCACATTCTTGGATTTCTGGTGGAGACCATTTCTTGGTCTAAAATCCGTAGGTGTTAGCCTCTAGTATTATTGAAAATGGTCGCTCATGGCTATTTTCAAGGTCGTTCATGGCTATTTTCGACAAAAATGGGGGTTGTGTGGCCATTGATCATCGACCAGACACTCATACACCTCACCCCACATATGTTTCCTTGCCATAGATCACATTCTTGGATTTCTGGTGGAGACCATTTCTTGGTTAAAAACTCGTACGTGTTAGCCTTCGGTATTATTGAAAATGGTCGTTCATGGCTATTTTCGACAAAAATGGGGGTTGTGTGGCCATTGATCATCGACTAGAGGCTCGTACACCTCACCCCACATATGTTTCCTTGCCATAGATCACATTCTTGGATTTCTGGTGGAGACCATTTCTTGGTCTAAAATCCGTAGGTGTTAGCCTCTAATATTATTGAAAATGGTCGCTCATGGCTATTTTCGGCAAAATGGGGGTTGTGTGGCCATTGATCATCGACTAAAGGCTCGTACACCTCACCCCACATATGTTTCCTTGCCATAGATCACATTCTTGGATTTCTGTTGGAGACCATTTCTTGGTTAAAAACTCGTACGTGTTAGCCTTCGGTATTATTGAAAATGGTCGTTCATGGCTATTTTCAGCAAAATGGGGGTTCTGTGGCCATTGATCATCGACCAGAGGCTCGTACACCTCACCCCACATATGTTTCCTTGCCATAGATCACATTCTTGGATTTCTGGTGGAGACCATTTCTTGGTCAAAAATCCGTAGGTGTTAGCCTTTGGTATTTTTGAAAATAGTCGTTCATGGCTATTTTCATAAAAAATGGGGGTTGTGTGGCCATTGATCATCGACCAGAGGCTCATACACCTCACCCCACATATTTTTCCTTGCCATAGATCACATTCTTGGATTTCTGGTGGAGACCATTTCTTGGTCAAAAATCCGCAGGTCTTAGCCTCTAGTATTATTGAAAATGGTCGCTCATGGATATTTTCAAGGTCGCTCATGGCTATTTTCATAAAAAATGGGGGTTGTGTGCCATTGATCATCGACCAGAGGCTCATACACCTCACCCCACATATGTTACCTTGCCATAGATCACATTCTTGGATTTCTGGTGGAGACCGTTTCTTGGATAAAAACTCGTAGGTGTTAGCCTTCTGTATTATTGAAAATGGTCATTCATGGCTATTTTCGACAAAAATGGGGGTTGTGTGGCCATTGATCATCGACTAGAGGCTCATACACCTCACCCCACATATGTTTCCTTGCCATAGATCACATTCTTGGATTTCTGGTGGAGACCATTTCTTGGTCAAAAATCCGTAGGTGTTAGCCTTCGGTATTATTGAAAATGGTCGTTCATGGCTATTTTTGACAAAATGGGGGTTGTGTGGCAATTGATCATCGACCAGAGGCTCATACACCTCACCCCACATATGTTTCCTTGCCATAGATCACATTCTTGGATTTCTGGTGGAGACCATTTCTTGGTCAAAAATCCGTAGGTCTTAGCCTCCAGTATTATTGAAAATGGTCGCTCATGGCTATTTTCATAAAAAATGGGGGTTGTGTGGCCATTTATCATCGACTAGAGGCTCATAAACCTCACCCCACATATATTTCCTTGCCATAGATCACATTCTTGGATTTCTGGTGGAGACCATTTCTTGGTTAAAAACCCGTACGTGTTAGCCTTCGGTATTATTGAAAATGGTCATTCATGGCTATTTTCGGCAAAATGGGGGTTGTGTGGCCATTGATCATCGACCAGAGGCTCATACACCTCACCCCACATATGTTTCCTTGCCATGGATCACATTCTTGGATTTCTGGTGGAGACCATTTCTTGGTCAAAAATCCGTACGTGTTAGCCTTTGGTATTTTTGAAAATGGTCATTCATGGCTATTTTCGACAAAAATGGGGGTTGTGTGGCCATTGATCATCGACCAGACGCTCATACACATCACCTCACATATGTTTCCTTGCCATAGATCACATTCTTGGATTTCTGGTGGAGACCATTTCTTGGTTAAAAACTCGTACGTGTTAGCCTTCGGTATTATTGAAAATGGTCGTTCATGGCTATTTTCGACAAAAATGGGGGTTGTGTGGCCATTGATCATCGACCAGAGGCTCGTACACCTCACCCCACATATGTTTCCTTGCCATAGATCACATTCTTGGATTTCTGGTGGAGACCATTTCTTGGTCTAAAATCCGTAGGTGTTAGCCTCTAATATTATTGAAAATGGTCGCTCATGGCTATTTTCGGCAAAATGGGGGTTGTGTGGCCATTGATCATCGACTAAATGCTCCTACACCTCACCCCACATATGTTTCCTTGCCATAGATCACATTCTTGGATTTCTGGTGGAGACCATTTCTTGGTCAAAAATCCGTAGGTGTTAGCCTTCGGTATTATTGAAAATGGTCGTTCATGGCTATTTTCGACAAAAATGGGGGTTGTGTGGCCGTTTATCATCGACTAGAGGCTCATACACCTCACCCCACATATGTTTCCTTGCCATAGATTACATTCTTGGATTTCTGGTGGAAACCTTTTCTTGGTTAAATACTCGTACGTGTTAGCCTTCGGTATTATTGAAAATGGTCAGTCATGGCTATTTTCGGCAAAATGGGGATTGTGTGGCCATTGATCGTCGACCAGAGGCTCATACACCTCACCCCACATATGTTTCCTTGTCGTAGATCACATTCTTGGATTTCTGGTGGAGACCATTTCTTGGTCAAAAATCCTTCGGTATTATTGAAAATGGTCGTTCATGGCTATTTTCGACAAAAATGGGGGTTGTGTGGCCATTGATCATCGACCAGACGCTCATACACCTCACCCCACATATGTTTCCTTGCCATAGATCACATTCTTGGATTTCTGGTGGAGACCATTTCTTGGGCAAAAATCCGTAGGTGTTAGCCTTCGGTATTATTGAAAATGGTCGTTCATGGCTATTTTCGACAAAAATGGGGGTTGTGTGGCCATTGATCATCGACCAGACGCTCATACACCTCACCCCACATATGTTTCCTTGCCATAGATCACATTCTTGGATTTCTGGTGGAGACCATTTCTTGGTCTAAAATCCGTAGGTGTTAGCCTTAGGTATTATTGAAAATGGTCGCTCATGGCTATTTTCGACAAAAATGGGGGTTGTGTGGCCATTGATCATCGACCAGATGCTCATACACCTCACCCCACATATGTTTCCTTGCCATAGATCACATTCTTGGATTTCTGGTGGAGACCATTTCTTGGTCTAAAATCCGTAGGTGTTAGCCTTCGGTATTATTGAAAATGGTCGTTCATGGCTATTTTCGACAAAAATGGGGGTTGTGTGGCCATTGATCATCGACCAGAGGCTCATACACCTCACCCCACATATGTTTCCTTGCCATAGATCACATTCTTGGATTTCTGGTTGAGACCATTTCTTGGTCAAAAATCCGTACGTGTTAGCCTCTAGTATTATTGAAAATGGTCGCTCATGGCTGTTTTCAAGGTCGCTCATGGCTATTTTCATAAAAAATGGGGGTTGTGTGGCCATTGATCATCGACCAGAGGCTCATACACCTCACCCCACATATGTTTCCTTGCCATAGATCACATTCTTGGATTTCTGGTGGAGACCATTTCTTGGTTAAAAACTCGTAGGTGTTAGCCTTCGGTATTATTGAAAATGGTCATTCATGGCTATTTTCGGCAAAATGGGGGTTTTGTGGCCATTTATCATCGACCAGAGGCTCATACACCTCACCCCACATATGTTTCCTTGCCATAGATTACATTCTTGGATTTCTGGTGGAGACCATTTCTTGGTTAAAAACTCGTACGTGTTAGCCTTTGGTATTTTTGAAAATGGTCATTCATGGCTATTTTCGACAAAAATGGGGGTTGTATGGCCATTGATCATCGACCAGACGCTCATACACCTCACCCCACATATGTTTCCTTGCCATAGATCACATTCTTGGATTTATGGTGGAGACCATTTCTTGGTCAAAAATCCGTAGGTGTTAGCCTTCGGTATTATTGAAAATGGTCGTTCATGGCTATTTTCGGCAAAATGGGGGTTGTGTGGCCATTGATCTTCCACCATAGGCTCATACACCTCACCCCACATATGTTTCCTTGCCATAGATCACATTCTTGGATTTCTGGTGGAGACCATTTCTTGGTCAAAAATCCGTAGGTGTTAGCCTTCGGTATTATTGAAAATGGTCGTTCATGGCTATTTTCGACAAAATGGGGGTTGTGTGGCCATTGATCATCGACCAGAGGCTCATACACCTCACCCCACATATGTTTCCTTGTCGTAGATCACATTCTTGGATTTCTGGTGGAGACCATTTCTTGGGCAAAAATCCGTAGTTGTTAGCCTTCGATATTACTGAAAATGGTCGTTCATGGCTATTTTCGACAAAAATGGGGGTTGTGTGGCCATTGATATTCGACCAGAGGCTCATACACCTCACTACACATATGTTTCCTTGCCATAGATCACATTCTTGGATTTCTGGTGGAGACCATTTCTTGGTCAAAAATCCGTAGGTGTTAGCCTTCGGTATTATTGAAAATGGTCGTTCATGGCTATTTTCGACAAAAATGGGGGTTGTGTGGCCATTGATCATCGACCAGAGGCTCATACACCTCACCCCACATATGTTTCCTTGCCATAGATCACATTCTTGGATTTCTGGTGGAGACCATTTCTTGGTCAAAATCCGTAGGTGTTAGCCTTCGGTATTATTGAAAATGGTCGTTCATGGCTATTTTCGACAAAAATGGGGGTTGTGTGGCCATTGATCATCGACCAGAGGCTCATACACCTCACCCCACATATGTTTCCTTGCCATAGATCACATTCTTGGATTTTTGGTGGAGACCATTTCTTGGTTAAAAACTCGTAGGTGTTAGCCTTCGGTATTATTGAAAATGGTCATTCATGGCTATTTTCGGCAAAATGGGGGTTGTGTGGCCATTTATCATCGACCAGAGACTCATACACCTCACCCCACATATGTTTCCTTGCCATAGATTACATTCTTGGATTTCTGGTGGAGACCATTTCTTGGTTAAAAACTCGTACGTGTTAGCCTTTGGTATTTTTGAAAATGGTCATTCATGGCTATTTTCGACAAAAATGGGGGTTGTGTGGCCATTGATCATCGACCAGACGCTCATACACCTCACCCCACATATGTTTCCTTGCCATAGATCACATTCTTGGATTTATGGTGGAGACCATTTCTTGGTCAAAAATCCGTAGGTGTTAGCCTTCAGTGTCATTGAAAATGGTCGTTCATGGCTATTTTCGACAAAAATTAGGGTTGTGTGGCCATTGATCGTCGACCAGAGGCTCATACACCTCACCCCACATATGTTTCCTTGCCATAGATCACACCATAGATTACATTCTTGGATTTCTGGTGGAAACCATTTCTTGGTTAAAAACTCGTACGTGTTAGCCTTCGGTATTATTGAAAATGGTCACTCATGGCTATTTTCGGCAAAATGGGGGTTGTGTGGCCATTGATCATCGACCAGAGGCTTGTACACCTCACCCCACATATGTTTCCTTGCCATAGATCACATTATTGGATTTCTGGTGGAGACCATTTCTTGGTCAAAAATCCATAGGTGTTAGCCTTTAGTATTTTTGAAAATGGTCATTCATGGCTATTTTCGACAAAAATGGGGGTTGTGTGGCCATTGATCATCGACCAGACGCTCATACACCTCACCCCACATATGTTTCCTTGCCATAGATCACATTCTTGGATTTCTGGTGGAGACCATTTCTTGGTTAAAAACTCGTACGTGTTAGCCTTCGGTATTATTGAAAATGGTCGTTCATGGCTATTTTCGGCAAAATGGGGGTTGTGTGGCCATTGATCTTCCACCATAGGCTCATACACCTCACCCCACATATGTTTCCTTGCCATAGATCACATTCTTGGATTTCTGGTGGAGACCATTTCTTGGTCAAAAATCCGTAGGTGTTAGCCTTCGGTATTATTGAAAATGGTCGTTCATGGCTATTTTTGACAAAAATGGGGGTTGTGTGGCCATTGATCATCGACCAGAGGCTCATACACCTCACCCCACATATGTTTCCTTGCCATAGATCACATTCTTGGATTTCTGGTGGAGACCATTTCTTGGTCAAAAATCCGTAGGTGTTAGCCTTCGGTATTTTTGAAAATGGTCATTCATGGCTATTTTCGGCAAAATGGGGGTTGTGTGGCCATTGATCATCGACCAGAGGCTCGTACACCTCACCCCACATATGTTTCCTTGCCATAGATCAAATGTTCTCCACCATAAATCCAAGAATGTGATCTATGGCAAGGAAACATATGTGTAGTGAGGTGTATGAGCCTCTGGTCGAAGATCAATGGTCTCCACCAGAAATCCAAGAATGTGATCTATGGCAAGGAAACATATGTGGGGTGAGGTGTATGAGCCTCTGGTCGATGATCAATGGCCACACAACCCCCATTTTGTCGAAAATAGCCATGAATGACCATTTTCAATAATACCGAAGGCTAACACGTACGAGTTTTTAACCAAGAAATGGTTTCCACCAGAAATCCAAGAATGTAATATATGGCAAGGAAACATATGTGGGGTGAAGTGTACGAGCCTCTGGTCGATGATCAATGGCCACACAACCCCCATTTTTTATGAAAATAGCCATGAGCGACCATTTTCAATAATACTAGAGGCTAACACCTACGGATTTTAGACCAAGAAATGGTTGATAGTCGCCTAGAGGGGGGGGGTGAATAGGGCGAAAATGAAATTTACAAATATAAACACAACTACAAGCCAGGTTAGCGTTAGAAATATGAAACCGAGTCCGCGAGAGAGGGTGGAAAACAAATCGCAAGCAAATGAAGAGTGTGACACGCGGATTTGTTTTACCGAGGTTCGGTTCTCTCAAACCTACTCCCCGTTGAGGAGGCAACAAAGGCCGGGTCTCTTTCAACCCTTCCCTCTCTCAAACGATCCCACGGATCGAGTGAGCTTTCTCTTCTCAATCACTTGGAACACAAAGTACCCACAAGGACCACCACAAGTTTGGTGTCTCTTGCCTCAATTACAAGTGAGTTTGATCGCAATGAAGGAATCAAGAAAGAAGAAAGCAATCCAAGCGCAAGAGCTCGAAAGAACACAAGCAAATCTCTCTCTCTAGTCACTAGGGCGTTGTGTGGAATTTGGAGAGGATTTGATCTCTTTGGTGTGTCTAGAATTGAATGCTAGAGCTCTTGTAAGTAGTTGGGAAGTGGAAAACTTGGATGCAATGAATGGTTGGGTGGTTGGGGTATTTATAGCCCCAACCACCAAAATAACCGTTGGTGGAGGCTGTCTGTTCGATGGCGCACCGGACATGTCCGGTGCCCCTGCCACGTCACCAGTGCCGTTGGAATCTGACCATTGGAGTTCTGACTTCTGGGCCCGCCTCGATGTCCGGTGGCGCACCGGACATGCACTGTTCACTGTCCGGTGCGCCGGCATGGGCGACTCTGACTTCTGCGCGCGCTGCGCGTGCATTAAATGCATCGCAGGTAGCCGTTGGCGCCGAAGTAGCCGTTGCTCCGTGGATGCACCGGACAGTCCGGTGCACACCGGACATGTCCGGTGAATTATAGCGGAGCAGCCGCTCTGATTTCCCGAGGCTGGCGAGTTCCTAAGCCGCGTCCCGTTGGAGCACCGGACACTGTCCGGTGTACACCGGACAGTCCGGTGAATTATAGCGCGCTGGCTCTGGAGAATTCCCGAAGGCGGCGAGTTCGCGTTGAAGTCCTTTGGTGCACCGGACACTGTCCAGTGGTGCACCGGACAGTCCGGTGCGCCAGACCAGAGGAGCCTTCGGTTGCTCCTTTGCTCTTTTGTTGAACCCAACACTTGGTCTTTTTATTGGCTAAGTGTGAACCTTTTGCACCTGTATAACTTATACACTAGAACAAACTAGTTAGTCCAAAGATTTGTGTTGGGCAATTCAACCACCAAAATTATATAGGAACTAGGTGTAAGCCTAATTCCCTTTCAATCTCCCCCTTTTTGGTGATTGATGCCAACACAAACCAAAGCAAATATAGAAGTGCATAATTGAACTAGTTTGCATAATATAAGTGCAAAGGTTGCTTGGAATTGAGCCAATATAAATACTTACAAGATATGCATGGATTGTTTCTTCATTTTTAACATTTTGGACCACGCTTGCACCACATGTTTTGTTTTTGCAAAATCTTTTCTAAATCTTTTCAAAGTTCTTTTGCAAATAGTCAAGGGTAAATGAATAAGAGTTTGCAAAGCATTTTCAAGATTTGAAATTTTCTCCCCCTGTTCCAAATGCTTTTCCTTTGACTAAACAAAACTCCCCCTAAATAAAATCTCCTCTTAGTGTTCAAGAGGGTTTTGATGAAACAATTTTGAAATACTACTTTCTCCCCTTTTTGAACACATTAAGATACCAAATTGACAATTGGAAATTACATTTTAAAATTAGGTGGTGGTGCGGTCCTTTTGCTTTGGGCTAATACTTCCTCCCCCTTTGGCATGAATCGCCAAAAACGGAGTCATTAGAGCCCTTCAAATAACTTTCTCCTCCCTTGGTCATAAATAAAAGAGTGAAGATTATACCAAAGTAGGAGTCCTTTTGTTTTGCTCTCTCCCCCAAGGATAGAGAGTGGCTCGGAGTGACGGCGAAGGATGAGTTGACGGAGTGGAAGCCTTTGTCTTCGCCGAAGACTCCAATGCCCTTTCAATGCACCTATGACTTGATTTGAAGTAGACTTGAAAACACATTAGTCATAGCATATGAAAGAGACATGATCAAAGGTATATTCATGAGCTATGTGTGCAAGTTAGCAATAGAAATTTCTAGAATCAAGAATATTGAGCTCATGCCTAAGTTTGGTAAAAGTTTGTTCATCAAGTGGTTTGGTAAAGATATCGGCTAATTGATCTTTAGTATTAATGTATGCAATCTCAATATCTCCCTTTTGTTGGTGATCCCTAAGAAAATGATACCGAATGGCTATGTGCTTAGTGCGGCTATGCTCGACGGGATTGTCGGCCATTTTGATTGCACTCTCATTATCACATAGCAAAGGGACTTTGGTTAATTTGTAACCGTAGTCCCGCAGGGTTTGCCTCATCCAAAGCAATTGCGCGCAACAATGACCTGCGGCAATGTACTCGGCTTCGGCGGTTGAAAGAGCGACCGAATTTTGCTTCTTTGAGGCCCAAGACACCAAGGATCTTCCCAAGAACTGGCAAGTCCCTGATGTGCTCTTTCTATTAATCTTACACCCCGCCCAATCGGCATCCGAATAACCAATTAAATCAAAAGTGGATCCCCGAGGGTACCAAAGCCCAAACTTAGGAGTATAAGCCAAATATCTCAAGATTCGTTTTACGGTCGTAAGGTGGGATTCCTTAGGGTCGGATTGGAATCTTGCACACATGCAAAGGGAAAGCATAATGTCCGGTCGAGATGCACATAAATAGAGTAATGAACCTATCATCGACCGGTATACCTTTTGATCCACGGACTTACCTCTCGTGTCGAGGTCGAGATGCCCATTAGTTCCCATGGGTGTCTTGATGGGTTTGGCATCCTTCATCCCAAACTTGGTTAGAATGTCTTGAGTGTACTTTGTTTGCCTGATGAAGGTGCCCTCTTGGAGTTGTTTGACTTGGAATCCTAGAAAATACTTCAACTCCCCCATCATCAACATCTCGAACTTTTGTGTCATGATCCTACTAAATTCTTCACAAGTAGATTCGTTAGTAGACCCAAATATGATATCATCAACATAAATTTGGCATACAAACAAATCATTGTCAAGAGTTTTAGTGAATAGAGTAGGATCGGCTTTTCCGACTTTGAAGCCATTAGCAATAAGGAAATCCCTAAGGCATTCATACCATGCTCTTGGGGCTTGCTTGAGCCCGTAAAGCGCCTTAGAGAGCTTATAGACATGGTTAGGATACTCACTGTCTTCAAAGCCAGGAGGTTGCTCAACATAGACCTCTTCCTTGATTGGTCCATTGAGGAAGGCACTTTTCACGTCCATTTGATAAAGCTTAAAGCCATGGTAAGTAGCATAGGCTAATAATATACGAATTGACTCAAGCCTAGCTACGGGTGCATAGGTTTCACCGAAATCCAAACCTTCGACTTGGGAGTATCCCTTGGCCACAAGTCGAGCTTTGTTCCTTATCACCACACCATGCTCGTCTTGCTTGTTGCGGAAGACCCATTTGGTTCCTACAACATTTTGGTTAGGACGTGGAACTAAATGCCATACCTCATTCCTAGTGAAGTTGTTGAGCTCTTCTTGCATCGCCACCACCCAATCCGAATCTTGTAGTGCTTCCTCTACCCTGTGTGGCTCAATAGAGGAAACAAACGAGTAATGTTCACAAAAATGTGCAACACGAGATCTAGTAGTTACCCCCTTATGAATGTCGCTGAGGATGGTGTCGACGGGGTGATCTCGTTGGATTGCTTGGTGGACTCTTGGGTGTGGCGGCCTTTGTTCCTCTTCCTCCTTGTCTTCCTCATTTGCATCTCCCCCTTGATCATTGCCATCATCTTGAGGTGGCTCAATTGCTTGATCTTCTAATTCATCAACTTGAGCCTCATCCTCATTTTGAGTTGGTGGAGATGCTCGCGTGGAGGAGGATGGTTGATCTTGTGCTTTTGGAAGCTCTTCGGATTCCTTAGGACACACATCCCCAATGGACATGTTCCTTAGCGCGATGCACGGAGCCTCTTCATCACCTATCTCATCAAGATCAACTTGCTCTACTTGAGAGCCGTTAGTTTCATCAAACACAACGTCACATGAGACTTCAACTAGTCCAGTGGACTTGTTAAAGACCCTATATGCCCTTGTGTTTGAGTCATAACCAAGTAAAAAGCCTTCCACAGTCTTAGGAGCAAATTTAGATTTTCTACCTCTTTTAATAAGAATAAAGCATTTGCTACCAAAGACTCTAAAATATGAAATGTTGGGCTTTTTACCGGTTAGGAGTTCATATGATGTCTTCTTGAGGATTCGGTGTAGATACAACCGGTTGATGGCGTAGCAAGCGGTGTTGACCGCCTCGGCCCAAAACCGATCCGAAGTCTTGTACTCATCAAGCATGGTCCTTGCCATGTCTAATAGAGTTCGATTCTTCCTCTCCACTACACCATTTTGTTGTGGGGTGTAGGGAGAAGAGAACTCATGCTTGATGCCCTCTTCCTCAAGAAAGCCTTCGATTTGAGAGTTCTTGAACTCTGTCCCGTTGTCGCTTCTTATTTTCTTGATCCTTAAGCCAAACTCATTTTGAGCCCGTCTCAAGAATCCCTTTAAGGTCTCTTGGGTTTGAGATTTTTCCTGTAAAAAGAATACCCAAGTGAAGCGAGAATAATCATCCACTATTACAAGACAATACTTACTCCCGCCGATGCTTATGTAAGCAATCGGGCCGAATAGGTCCATGTGTAGGAGCTCCAGTGGTCTTTCGGTCGTCATGATGTTCTTGTGTGGATGATGGGCTCCAACTTGCTTTCCTGCCTGACATGCACTACAAATCCTGTCTTTCTCAAAATGAACATTTGTTAGTCCTAAAATGTGTTCTCCCTTTAGAAGCTTATGAAGATTCTTCATCCCAACATGGGCTAGTCGGCGGTGCCAGAGCCAACCCATGTTAGTCTTAGCAATTAAGCATGTGTCGAGTTCAGCTCTATCAAAATCTACTAAGTATAGCTGACCCTCTAACACACCCTTAAATGCTATTGAATCATCACTTCTTCTAAAGAAAGTGACACCTACATCAGTAAATAGACAGTTGTAGCCCATTTGACATAATTGTGAAACGGAAAGCAAATTGTAATCTAAAGAATCTACAAGAAAAACATTGGAAATTGAATGGTCAGGAGATATAGCAATTTTACCAAGACCTTTGACCAAACCTTGATTTCCATCCCCGAATGTGATAGCTCGTTGGGGATCTTGGTTTTTCTCATAGGAGGAGAACATCCTTTTCTCCACTGTCATATGGTTTGTGCACCCGCTGTCGAGTATCCAACTTGAGCCCCCGGATGCATAAACCTACAAAACAATTTTAGTTCTTGAGTTTAGGTACCCAAACGGTTTTGGGTCCTTTGGCATTAGAAACAAGAACTTTGGGTATCCAATCACAAGTCTTTGACCCCTTGTGTTTGCCCCCAACAAACTTGGCAACTACCTTGCCGGATTTGTTAGTTAAAACTTAAGATGCATCAAAAGTTTTAAAAGAAATATCATGATCATTTGATGCAATAGGAGTTTTCTTCTTAGGCAACTTAGCACGGGTTGGTTGCCTAGAGCTAGATGTCTCACCCTTATACATAAAAGCATGATTAGGGCCAGAGTGAGACTTCCTAGAGTGAATTCTCCTAATTTTGTCCTCGGGATAACCGGCAGGGTATAAAATGTAACCCTCGTTATCCTGAGGCATGGGAGCCTTGCCCTTAACAAAGTTGGACAATCTTTTAGGAGGGGCATTAAGTTTGACATTGTCTCCCCTTTGAAAGCCAATGCCATCCTTGATGCCTGGGCGTCTCCCATTATAGAGCATACTTCTAGCAAATTTAAACTTTTCATTTTCTAAGTTATGCTCGACAATTTTAGCATCTAATTTTGCTATATGATAATTTTGTTGTTTAATCAAAATCATGTGATCATGAATAGCATCAACATCAATATCTCTACATCTAGTACAAATAGTGACATGCTCAATGGTAGATGTAGATGGTTTGCAAGAATTAAGTTCAACAATCTTAGCACGTAATATATCATTCTTATCTCTAAGATCGGACATTGTAACTTTGCAAACATCAAAATCTTAGCAAGTAAATCATCATTATTGTTTCTAAGATTGGGAATTGAAATATCACAAACATGAAAATCAACCTTAGCATTTAAACTAGCATTTTCATTTCTAAGGTTGTCAATCATCTCATGGCAAGTGCTTAGCTCACTAGATAGTTTTTGACATTTTTCTACTTCTAGAGCATAAGCATTTTTAACCTTAACATGCTTCTTATTTTCTTTAATAAGGAAGTCCTCTTGAGTGTCCAAGAGATCATCCTTTTCATGAATGGCACTAATCAATTCATTAAGTTTTTCCTTTTGTTGCATGTTGAGGTTGGCAAAAAGAGATCGCAAGTTATCCTCCTCATCACTAGCATTATCATCACTAGAAGACTCATATTTAGTGGAGGAGTTAGATTTAACCTTCTTCCGTTTGCCGTCCTTTGCCATGAGGCACTTGTGGCCGACGTTGGGGAAGAGGAGTCCCTTGATGACGGCGATGTTGGCGGCGTCCTCGTCGTCGGAGGAGTCGCTTGAGCTCTCGTCGGAGTCCCACTCCCGACAAACATGGGCATCGCCGCCCTTCTTCTTGTAGTACCTCTTCTTTTCTCTCCTCTTGCCCTTCTTGTCGTTATCCCTGTCACTGTCACTTGATAATGGACATTTTGCAATAAAGTGACCGGGCTTACCACACTTGTAGCAAACTTTCTTGGAGCGGGACTTGTAGTCTTTCCCCCTCCTTTGCTTGAGGATTTGGCGGAAGCTCTTGATGACGAGCGCCATTTCCTCATTGTCGAGCTTGGAGGCGTCGATTGGTTGTCTACTTGGTGTAGACTCCTCCTTTTCCTCTGTCGCCTTGAATGCGACGGGTTGAGCTTCGGATGTGGAGGGATCATCAAGCTCGTTGATCTCCCTCGAGCCTTCGATCATGCACTCAAAACTTACAAAATTCCCGATAACTTCCTCTGGGGTCATTTTAGTATATCTAGGATTACCACGAATTAATTGAACTTGAGTGGGGTTAAGGAAAATGAGAGATCTTAGAATAACCTTAACCACTTCGTGGTCGTCCCACTTCTTGCTCCCGAGGTTGCGCACTTGGTTCACCCAGGTCTTGAGCCGGTTGTACATGTGTTGTGGCTCTTCCCCTTTGCGAAGCCGGAACCGACCGAGCTCCCCCTCGATCGTTTCCCGCTTGGTGATCTTTGTGAGCTCATCTCCCTCGTGCGCGGTTTTGAGCACATCCCAAACCTCCTTGGCGCTCTTCAACCCTTGAACTTTGTTATACTCCTCTCTACTTAAAGAGGCGAGGAGTATTGTTGTTTCTTGAGAGTTGAAGTGCTCGATTTGGGCCACCTCATCCTCATCATAGTCTTCATCCCCTACGGACGGTACCTGTGCACCAAACTCAACAACATCCCATATACTTTTGTGGATCGAGGTTAGATGAAATCGCATTAAATCGCTCCACCTAGCGTAATATTCACCATCAAAAGTTGGTGGTTTGCCTAATGGGATGGAAAGTAAAGGTGTATGTTTAGAAATGCGAGGGTAGCTTAGGGGAATCTTACTATACTTCTTACGCTCTTGGCGTTTAGAAGTGACGGACGCCGCGTCGGAGCCGGAGGTGGATGTTGATGAAGTGTCGGTCTCGTAGTAGACGACTTTCCTCATCCTCTTGTGCTTGTCCCCACTCCGATGCGGCTTGTGAGAGGAAGATTTCTCCTTCTTCTCTTTGTTGTGAGAAGAAGATTTCTTCTCCTTCCCTTTGTTGGAGGAGCTCTTCTTCTTCTCCTTCCTCTTAGTGCGGGACTCTTCCGATGAAGTGCTCCCGTGGCTTGTAGTGGGCTTTTCGCCGGTCTCCATCTCCTTCTTGGCGTGATCTCCCGACATTACTTCGAGCGGTTAGGCTCTAATGAAGAACCTGGCTTTGATACCAATTGATAGTCGCCTAGAGGGAGGGGGGGGTGAATAGGGCAAAACTGAAATTTACAAATATAAACACAACTACAAGCCGGGTTAGCGTTAGAAATATGAAACCGAGTCCGCGAGAGAGGGTGGAAAACAAATCGCAAGCAAATGAAGAGTGTGACACGCGGATTTGTTTTACCGAGGTTCGGTACTCTCAAACCTACTCCCCGTTGAGGAGGCCACAAAGGTCGGGTCTCTTTCAACCCTTCCCTCTCTCAAACGATCCCACGGATCGAGTGAGCTTTCTCTTCTCAATCACTTGGAACACAAAGTTCCCACAAGGACCACCACAAGTTTGGTGTCTCTTGCCTCAATTACAAGTGAGTTTGATCGCAATGAAGGAATCAAGAAAGAAGAAAGCAATCCAAGCGCAAGAGCTCGAAAGAACACAAGCAAATCTCTCTCTCTAGTCACTAGGGCGTTGTGTGGAATTTGGAGAGGATTTGATCTCTTTGGTGTGTCTAGAATTGAATGCTAGAGCTCTTGTAAGTAGTTGGGAAGTGGAAAACTTGGATGCAATGAATGGTTGGGTGGTTGGGGTATTTATAGCCCCAACCACCAAAATAACCGTTGGTGGAGGCTGTCTGTTCGATGGCGCACCGGACAGTCCGGTGCACACCGGACATGTCCGGTGCCCCTGCCACGTCACCAGTGCCGTTGGAATCTGACCGTTGGAGTTCTGACTTCTGGGCCCGCCTCGATGTCCGGTGGCGCACCGGACATGCACTGTTCACTGTCCGGTGCGCCGGCATGGGCGACTCTGACTTCTGCGCGCGCTGCGCGCGCATTAAATGCATCGCAGGTAGCCGTTGGCGCCGAAGTAGCCGTTGCTCCGTGGATGCACCGGACAGTCCGGTGCACACCGGACATGTCCGGTGAATTATAGCGGAGCAGCCGCTCTGATTTCCCGAGGCTGGCGAGTTCCTGAGCCGCGTCCCGTTGGAGCACCGGACACTGTCCGGTGTACACCGGACACTGTCCGGTGTACACCGGACAGTCCGGTGAATTATAGCGCGCTGGCTCTGGAGAATTCCCAAAGGCGACGAGTTCGCGTTGAAGTCCTTTGGTGCACCGGACACTGTCCAGTGGTGCACCGGACAGTCCGGTGCGCCAGACCAGAGGAGCCTTCGGTTGCTCCTTTGCTCTTTTGTTGAACCCAACACTTGGTCTTTTTATTGGCTAAGTGTGAACCTTTTGCACCTGTATAACTTATACACTAGAACAAACTAGTTAGTCCAAAGATTTGTGTTGGGCAATTCAACCACCAAAATTATATAGGAACTAGGTGTAAGCCTAATTCCCTTTCAATGGTCTCCACCAGAAATCCAAGAATGTGATCTATGGCAAGGAAACATATGTGGGGTGAGGTGTATGAGCGTCTGGTCGATGATCAATGGCCACACAACCCCCATTTTTGTCGAAAATAGCCATGAATGACCATTTTCAATAATACCGAAGGCTAACACCTACGGATTTTTGAGCAAGAAATGGTCTCCACCAGAAATCCAAGAATGTGATCTATGGCAAGGAAACATATGTGGGGTGAGGTGTATGAGCCTCTGGTCGATGATCAATGGCCACACAACCCCCATTTTGCCGAAAATAGCCATGAATGACCATTTACAATAATACCGAAGGCTAACACGTACGAGTTTTTAACCAAGAAATGGTCTCCATGAGAAATCCAAGATTATGATCTATGGCTAGAAAACATATGTGGGGTGAAGTGTACGAGCCTCTGGTCGATGATCAATGGCAACACAACCCCCATTTTTGTCGAAAATAGCCATGAGCGACCATTTTCAATAATACTAGATGCTAACACCTACGGATTTTAGACCAAGAAATGGTCTCCACCAGAAATCCAAGAATGTGATCTACGACAAGGAAACATATGTGGGGTGAGGTGTATGAGCCTCTAGTCGATGATCAATGGCCACACAACTCCCATTTTGCCGAAAATAGCCATGAATGACCGTTTTCAATAATATCAAAGGCTAACACCTACGGATTTTTGACCAAGAAATGGTCTCCACCAGAAATCCAAGAATGTGATCTATGGCAAGGAAACATATGTGGGGTGAGGTGTATGAGCCTCTGGTCGATGATAAATGGCCACACAACCCCCATTTTTTTATGAAAATAGCCATGAGCGACCTTGAAAATAGCCATGAGCGACCATTTTCAATAATACTAGTGGCTAACACCTACGGATTTTAGACCAAAAAATGGTCTCCACCAGAAATCCAAGAATGTGATCTATGGCAAGGAAACATATGTGTAGTGAGGTGTATGAGCCTCTAGTCGATGATCAATGGCCACACAACCCCCATTTTTGTCGAAAATAGCCATGAATGACCATTTTCAATAATACCGAAGGCTAACAGCGACCATTTTCAATAATACTAGAGGCTAAGACCTACGGATTTTTGACCAAGAAATGGTCTCCACCAGAAATCCAAGAATGTGATCTATGGCAAGGAAACATATGTGGGGTGAGGTTTATGAGCCTCTAGTCGATGATAAATGGCCACACAACCCCCATTTTTTATGAGCCTCTGGTCGATGATCAATGGCCACACAACCCCCATTTTTGTCGAAAATAGCCATGAATGACCATTTACAATAATACCGAAGGCTAACACCTACGGATTTTTGACCAAGAAATGGTCTCCACCAGAAATCCAAGAATGTGATCTATGGCAAGGAAACATATGTGGGGTGAGGTGTATGAGCCTATGGTCGATGATCAATGGCCACACAACCCCCATTTTGCCGAAAATAGCCATGAATGACCATTTTCAATAATACCGAAGGCTAAGACCTACGGATTTTTGACCAAGAAATGGTCTCCACCAGAAATCCAAGAATGTGATCTATGGCAAGGAAACATATGTGGGGTGAGGTGTATGAGCCTCTGGTCGATGATCAATGGCCACACAACCCCCATTTTTGTCGAAAATAGCCATGAACGACCATTTTCAATAATACCAAAGGCTAACACCTACGGATTTTTAACCAAGAAATGGGGGTTGTGTGGCCATTGATCATCGACCAGACGCTCATACACCTCACCCCACATATGTTACCTTGCCATAGATCACATTCTTGGATTTCTGGTGGAGACCATTTCTTGGTCAAAAATCCGTAGGTGTTAGCCTTCGGTATTATTGTAAATGGTCATTCATGGCTATTTTCGACAAAAATGGGGGTTGTGTGGCCATTGATCATCGACCAGAGGCTCATACACCTCACCCCACATATGTTTCCTTGCCATAGATCACATTCTTGGATTTCTGGTGGAGACCATTTCTTGGTCAAAAATCCGTAGGTCTTAGCCTCTAGTATTATTGAAAATGGTCGCTCATGGCTATTTTCGGCAAAAATGGGGGTTGTGTGGCCATTGATCATCGACCAAACGCTCATACACCTCACCCCACATATGTTTCCTTGCCATAGAATGACCATTTACAATAATACCGAAGGCTAACACCTACGGATTTTTGACCAAGAAATGGTCTCCACCAGAAATCCAAGAATGTGATCTATGGCAAGGAAAGATATGTGGGGTGAGGTGTATGAGCCTCTAGTCGATGATCAATGGCCACACAACCCCCATTTTTGTCGAAAATAGCCATGAATGACCATTTTCAATAATACCGAAGGCTAACACGTACGAGTTTTTAACCAAGAAATGGTTTCCACCAGAAATCCAAGAATGTAATCTATGGTGTGATCTATGGCAAGGAAACATATGTGGGGTGAGGTGTATGAGCCTCTGGTCAACGATCAATGGCCACACAACCCTAATTTTTGTCGAAAATAGCCATGAACGACCATTTTCAATGACACTGAAGGCTAACACCTACGGATTTTTGACCAAGAAATGGTCTCCACCATAAATCCAAGAATGTGATCTATGGCAAGGAAACATATGTGCGGTGAGGTGTATGAGCGTCTGGTCGATGATCAATGGCCACACAACCCCCATTTTTGTCGAAAATAGCCATGAATGACCATTTTCAAAAATACCGGAGGCTAACACATTCGGATTTTTGACCAAGAAATGGTCTCCACCAGAAATCCAAGAATGTGATCTATGGCAAGGAAACATATGTGGGGTGAGGTGTATGAGCCTCTGGTTGACGATCAATGGCCACACAACCCCCATTTTTTATGAAAATAGCCATGAGCGACCTTGAAAATAGCCATGAGCGACCTTGAAAATAGCCATGAACGACCATTTTCAATAATACCGAAGGCTAACACGTACGAGTTTTTAACCAAGAAATGGTTTCCACCAGAAATCCAAGAATGTAATCTATGGCAAGGAAACATATGTGGGGTGAGGTTTATGAGCCTCTAGTCGATGATAAATGGCCACACAACCCCCATTTTTTTATGAAAATAGCCATGAGCGACCTTGAAAATAGCCATGAGCGACCATTTTCAATAATACTAGAGGCTAAGACCTACGGATTTTAGACCAAGAAATGGTCTCCACCAGAAATCCAAGAATGTGATCTATGGCAAGGAAACATATGTGTAGTGAGGTGTATGAGCCTCTAGTCGATGATCAATGGCCACACAACCCCCATTTTTGTCGAAAATAGCCATGAATGACCATTTTCAATAATACCGAAGGCTAACAGCGACCATTTTCAATAATACTAGAGGCTAAGACCTACGGATTTTTGTCCAAGAAATGGTCTCCACCAGAAATCCAAGAATGTGATCTATGGCAAGGAAACATATGTGGGGTGAGGTTTATGAGCCTCTAGTCGATGATAAATGGCCACACAACCCCCATTTTTATGAGCCTCTGGTCGATGATTAATGGCCACACAACCCCCATTTTTGTCGAAAATAGCCATGAATGACCATTTACAATAATACCGAAGGCTAACACCTACGGATTTTTGACCAAGAAATGGTCTCCACCAGAAATCCAAGAATGTGATCTATGGCAAGGAAACATATGTGGGGTGAGGTGTATGAGCCTATGGTCGATGATCAATGGCCACACAACCCCCATTTTGCCGAAAATAGCCATGAATGACCATTTTCAATAATACCGAAGGCTAAGACCTACGAATTTTTGACCAAGAAATGGTCTCCACCAGAAATCCAAGAATGTGATCGATGGCAAGGAAACATATGTGGGGTGAGGTGTATGAGCCTCTAGTCGATGATCAATGGCCACACAACCCCCATTTTTGTCGAAAATAGCCATGAACGACCATTTTCAATAATACCGAAGGCTAACACCTACGGATTTTTGACCAAGAAATGGTCCATTTTGCCGAAAATAGCCATGAATGACCATTTACAATAATACCGAAGGCTAACACCTACGGATTTTTGACCAAGAAATGGTCTCCACCAGAAATCCAAGAATGTGATCTATGGCAAGGAAACATATGTGGGGTGAGATTTATGAGCCTCTAGTCGATGATAAATGGCCACACAACCCCCATTTTTTATGAAAATAGCCATGAGCGACCATTTTCAATAATATTAGAGGCTAAGACCTACGGATTTCTGACCAAGAAATGGTCTCCACCAGAAATCCAAGAATGTGATCTACGACAAGGAAACATATGTGGGGTGAGGTGTATGAGCGTCTGGTCGATGATCAATGGCCACACAACCCCCATTTTTGTCGAAAATAGCCATGAACGACCATTTTCAATAATACAGAAGGCTAACACCTACGGATTTTTGACCAAGAAATCGTCTCCACCAGAAATCCAAGAATGTGATCTATGGCAAGGAAACATATGTGTAGTGAGGTGTACGAGCCTCTGGTCGATGATCAATGGCCACACAACCCCCATTTTTGTCGAAAATAGCCATGAACGACCATTTTCAATAATATCGAAGGCTAACACCTACGGATTTTTGACCAAGAAATGGTCTCCACCAGAAATCCAAGAATATTAGAGGCTAAGACCATTTCTTGGTCAAAAATCCGTACGTGTCAGCCTCTAGTATTATTGAAAATGGTCGCTCATGGCTATTTTCAAGGTCGCTCATGGCTATTTTCATAAAAAATTGGGGTTGTGTGGCCATTGATCATCGACCAGAGGCTCATACACCTCACCCCACATATGTTTCCTTGCCATAGATCACATTCTTGGATTTCTGGTGGAGACCATTTCTTGGTCAAAAATCCGTAGGTCTTAGCCTCTAGTATTATTGAAAATGGTCACTGTTAGCCTTCGGTATTATTGAAAATGGTCATTCATGGCTATTTTCGACAAAAATGGGGGTTGTGTGGCCATTGATCATCGACCAGAGGCTCATACACCTCACCCCACATATGTTTCCTTGCCATAGATCACATTCTTGGATTTCTGGTGGAGACCATTTCTTGATCAAAAATCCGTAGGTCTTAGCCTCTAGTATTATTGAAAATGGTCGCTCATGACTATTTTCGGCAAAAATGGGGGTTGTGTGGCCATTGATCATCGACCAGACGCTCATACACCTCACCCCACATATGTTTCCTTGCCATAGAATGACCATTTACAATAATACCGAAGGCTAACACCTACGGATTTTTGACCAAGAAATGGTCTCCACCAGAAATCCAAGAATGTGATCTATGGCCAGGAAACATATGTGGGGTGTGGTGTATGAGCCTCTGGTCGATGATCAATGGCCACACAACCCCCATTTTTGTCGAAAATAGCCATGAATGACCATTTTCAATATTACCGAAGGCTAACACGTACGAGTTTTTAACCAAGAAATGGTTTCCACCAGAAATCCAAGAATGTGATCTATGGCAAGGAAACATATGTGGGGTGAGGTGTATGAGCGTCTGGTCGATGATCAATGGCCACACAACCCCCATTTTTGTCGAAAATAGCCATGAACGACCTTGAAAATAGCCATGAGCGACCATTTTCAATAATACTAGAGGCTAACACCTACGGATTTTAGACCAAGAAATGGTCTCCACCAGAAATCCAAGAATGTGATCTATGACAAGGAAACATATGTGGGGTGAGGTGTATGAGCGTCTGGTCGATGATCAATGGCCACACAACCCCCATTTTTGTCGAAAATAGCCATGAACGACCATTTTCAATAATACCGAAGGCTGACACCTACGGATTTTTGACAAAGAAATGGTCTCCACCAAAAATCCAAGAATGTGATCTATGGCAAGGAAACATATGTGGGGTGAGGTGTATGAGCCTCTAGTCGATGATCAATGGCCAGACAACCACCATTTTTGTCGAAAATAGCCATGATTGACCATTTTCAAAAATACCAAAGGCTAACACGTACGGATTTTTGACCAAGAAATGGTCTCCACCAGAAATCCAAGATTGTGATCTATGGCAAGGAAACATATGTGGGGTGAGGTGTACGAGCCTCTGGTCGATGATCAATGGCCACACAACCCCCATTTTGCCGAAAATAGCCATGAATGACCATTTTCAATAATACCGAAGGCTAACACGTACGAGTTTTTAACCAAGAAATGGTTTCCACCAGAAATCCAAGAATGTAATCTATGGCAAGGAAACATATGTGGGGTGAGGTTTATGAGCCTCTAGTCGATGATAAATGGCCACACAACCCCCATTTTTTATGAAAATAGCCATGAGCGACCTTGAAAATAGCCATGAGCGACCATTTTCAATAATACTAGAGGCTAACACCTACGGATTTTAGACCAAGGAATGGTCTCCACCAGAAATCCAAGAATGTGATCTATGGCAAGGAAACATATGTGGGGTGAGGTGTATGAGCGTCTGGTCGATGATCAATGGCCACACAACCCCCATTTTTGTCGAAAATAGCCATGAACGACCTTGAAAATAGCCATGAGCGACCATTTTCAATAATACTAGAGGCTAACACCTACGGATTTTAGACCAAGAAATGGTCTCCACCAGAAATCCAAGAATGTGATCTATGACAAGGAAACATATGTGGGGTGAGGTGTATGAGCGTCTGGTCGATGATCAATGGCCACACAACCCCCATTTTTGTCGAAAATAGCCATGAACGACCATTTTCAATAATACCGAAGGCTAACACCTACGGATTTTTGACAAAGAAATGGTCTCCATCAAAAATCCAAGAATGTGATCTATGGCAAGGAAACATATGTGGGGTGAGGTGTATGAGCCTCTAGTCGATGATCAATGGCCAGACAACCACCATTTTTGTCGAAAATAGCCATGAATGACCATTTTCAAAAATACCAAAGGCTAACACGTACGGATTTTTGACCAAGAAATGGTCTCCACCAGAAATCCAAGAATGTGATCTATGGCAAGGAAACATATGTGGGGTGAGGTGTACGAGCCTCTGGTCGATGATCAATGGCCACACAACCCCCATTTTGCCGAAAATAGCCATGAATGACCATTTTCAATAATACCGAAGGCTAACACGTACGAGTTTTTAACCAAGAAATGGTTTCCACCAGAAATCCAAGAATGTAATCTATGGCAAGGAAACATATGTGGGGTGAGGTTTATGAGCCTCTAGTCGATGATAAATGGCCACACAACCCCCATTTTTTATGAAAATAGCCATGAGCGACCTTGAAAATAGCCATGAGCGACCATTTTCAACAATACTAGAGGCTAACACCTACGGATTTTAGACCAAGGAATGGTCTCCACCAGAAATCCAAGAATGTGATCTATGGCAAGGAAACATATGTGGGGTGAGGTGTATGAGCGTCTGGTCGATGATCAATGGCCACACAACCCCCCTATTTTTGTAGAAAATAGCATGAACGACCATTTTCAATAATACCGAAGGCTAACACCTACGGATTTTTGACCAAGAAATGGTCTCCACCAGAAATCCAAGAATGTGATCTATGGCAAGGAAACATATGTGGGGTGAGGTGTATGAGCCTCTGGTCGATGATCAATGGCCACACAACCCCCATTTTTGTCGAAAATAGCCATGAACGTCCATTTTCAATAATATTAGAGGCTAAGACCTACAGATTTTTGACCAAGAAATGGTCTCCACCAAAAATCCAAGAATGTGATCTATGGCAAGGAAACATATGTGGGGTGAGGTGTATGAGCCTCTGGTCGATGATCAATGGCCACACAACCCCCATTTTTGTCGAAAATAGCCATGAACGACCATTTTCAATAATATCGAAGGCTAACACCTACGGATTTTTGACCAAGAAATGGTCTCCACCAGAAATCCAAGAATGTGATCTACGACAAGGAAACATATGTGGGGTGAGGTGTATGAGCCTCTGGTCGACGATCAATGGCCACACAACCCCCATTTTGCCGAAAATAGCCATGAATGACCATTTTCAATAATACCGAAGGCTAACACGTACGAGTTTTTAACCAAGAAATGGTTTCCACCAGAAATCCAAGAATGTAATCTATGGCAAGGAAACATATGTGGGGTGAGGTTTATGAGCCTCTAGTCGATGACAAATGGCCACACAACCCCCATTTTTTATGAAAATAGCCATGAGCGACCTTGAAAATAGCCATGAGCGACCATTTTCAATAATACTAGAGGCTAACACCTACGGATTTTAGACCAAGAAATGGTCTCCACCAGAAATCCAAGAATGTGATCTATGGCAAGGAAACATATGTGCGGTGAGGTGTATGAGCGTCTGGTCGATGATCAATGGCCACACAACCCCCATTTTTTTATGAAAATAGCCATGAGCGACCATTTTCAATAATATTAGAGGCTAAGACCTACGGAATTTTGACCAAGAAATGGTCTCCACCAGAAATCCAAGAATGTGATCTATGGCAAGGAAACATATGTGGGGTGAGGTGTATGAGCCTCTGGTCGATGATCAATGGCCACACAACCCCCATTTTTGTCGAAAATAGCCATGAATGACCATTTACAATAATACCGAAGGCTAACACCTACGGATTTTTGACCAAGAAATGGTCTCCACCAGAAATCCAAGAATGTGATCTATGGCAAGGAAACATATGTGGGGTGAGGTGTATGAGCCTCTGGTCGATGATCAATGGCCACACAACCCCCATTTTTTATGAAAATAGCCATGAACGACCATTTTCAATAATACCGAAGGCTAACACCTACGGATTTTTGACCAAGAAATGGTCTCCACCAGAAATCCAAGAATGTGATCTATGGCAAGGAAACATATGTGGGGTGAGGTGTATGAGCCTCTGGTCGATGATCAATGGCCACACAACCCCCATTTTTGTCGAAAATAGCCATGAACGACCATTTTCAATAATACCGAAGGCTAACACCTACGGATTTTTGACCAAGAAATGGTCTCCACCAGAAATCCAAGAATGTGATCTATGGCAAGGAAACATATGTGGGGTGAGGTGTATGAGCGTCTGGCCTCACTACACATATGTTTCCTTGCCATATATCACATTCTTGGATTTATGGTAGAGACCATTTCTTGGTCAAAAATCCGTAGGTGTTAGCCTTCGGTATTATTGAAAATGGTCATTCATGGCTATTTTCGACACAAATGGGGGTTGTGTGGCCATTGATCACCGACCAGAGGCTTGTACACCTCACCCCACATATGTTTCCTTGCCATAGATCACATTCTTGGATTTCTGGTGGAGACCATTTCTTGGTCAAAAATCCGTACGTGTTAGCCTTTGGTATTTTTGAAAATGGTCATTCATGGCTATTTTCGGCAAAATGGGGGTTGTGTGGCCATTGATCATCGACCAGAGGCTCATACACCTCACCCCACATATGTTTCCTTGCCATAGATCACATTCTTGGATTTCTGGTGGAGACCATTTCTTGGTCAAAAATCCGTAGGTCTTAGCCTCTAATATTATTGAAAATGGTCGCTCATGGCTATTTTCAAGGTCGCTCATGGATATTTTCATAAAAAAATGGGTGTGGGGTGAGGTGTACGAGCCCCTGGTCGATGATCAATGGCCACACAACCCTAATTTTTGTCGAAAATAGCCATGAACGACCATTTTCAATGACACTGACGGCTAACACCTTCGGATTTTTGACCAAGAAATGGTCTCCACCATAAATCCAAGAATGTGATCTATGGCAAGGAAACATATGTGTAGTGAGGTGTATGAGCCTCTGGTCGATGATCAATGGCCACACAAACCCCATTTTGCAGAAAATAGCCATGAATGACCATTTTCAATAATACCGAAGGCTAACACGTACGAGTTTTTAACCAAGAAATGGTCTCCACCAGAAATCCAAGAATGTGATCTATGGCAAGGAAACATATGTGGGGTGAGGTGTATGAGCCTATGGTCGATGATCAATGGCCACACAACCCCCATTTTTGTCGAAAATAGCCATGAATGACCATTTACAATAATACCGAAGGCTAACACCTACGGATTTTTGACCAAGAAATGGTCCCCACCAGAAATCCAAGAATGTGATCTATGGCAAGGAAACATATGTGGGGTGAGGTGTACGAGCCTCTAGTCGATGATCAATGGCCACACAACCCCCACATATGTTTCCTTGCCATAGATCACATTCTTGGATTTCTGGTGGAGACCATTTCTTGATCAAAAATCCGTAGGTGTTAGCCTTCGGTATTATTGAAAATGGTCGTTCATGGCTATTTTCGGCAAAATGGGGGTTTTGTGGCCATTGATCATTGACCAGAGGCTCGTACACCTCACTACACATATGTTTCCTTGCCATAGATCACATTCTTGGATTTCAGGTGGAGACCATTTCTTGGTCAAAAATCCGTAGGTGTTAGCCTTCGGTATTATTGAAAATGGTCGTTCATGGCTATTTTCGACAAAAATGGGGGTTGTGTGGCCATTGATCATCGACCAGAGGCTCATACACCTCACCCCACATATGTTTCCTTGCCATAGATCACATTCTTGGATTTCTGGTGGAGACCATTTCTTGGTCAAAAATCCGTACGTGTTAGCCTTTGGTATTTTTGAAAATGGTCGTTCATGGCTTGGTCGATGATCAATGGCCACACAACCCCCATTTTTTATGAAAATAGCCATGAGCGACCATTTTCAATAATACTAGAGGCTAAGACCTACGGATTTTTGACCAAGAAATGGTCTCCACCAGAAATCCAAGAATGTGATCTATGGCAAGGAAACATATGTGGGGTGAGGTGTATGAGCCTCTGGTCGATGATCAATTGCCACACAACCCCCATTTTTGTCGAAAATAGCCATGAATGACCATTTACAATAATACCGAAGGCTAACACCTACGGTTTTTGACCAAGAAATGGTCTCCACCAGAAATCCAAGAATGTGATCTATGGCAAGGAAACATATGTGGGGTGAGGTGTATGAGCCTATGGTCGATGATCAATGGCCACACAACCCCCATTTTTGTCGAAAATAGCCATGAACGACCATTTTCAATAATATCGAAGGCTAACACCTACGAATTTTTGACCAAGAAATGGTCTCCACCAGAAATCCAAGAATGTGATCTACGACAAGGAAACATATGTGGGGTGAGGTGTATGAGCCTCTGGTCGACGATCAATGGCCACACAACCCCCATTTTGCCGAAAATAGCCATGAATGACCATTTTCAATAATACCGAAGGCTAACAGCGACCATTTTCAATAATACTAGAGGCTAAGACCTACGGATTTTTGACCAAGAAATGGTCTCCACCAGAAATACAAAATGTAATCTATGGCAAGGAAACATATGTGTGGTGAGGTTTATGAGCCTCTAGTCGATGATAAATGGCCACACAACCCCCATTTTTTATGAAAATAGCCATGAGTGACCTTGAAAATAGCCATGAGCGACCATTTTCAATAATACTAGAGGCTAACACCTACGGATTTTAGACCAAGAAATGGTCTCCACCAGAAATCCAAGAATGTGATCTATGGCAAGGAAACATATGTGGGGTGAGGTGTATGAGCCTCTAGTCGATGATCAATGGCCACACAACCCCCATTTTTGTCGAAAATAGCCATGAATGACCATTTTCAATAATACCGAAGGCTAACACCTACGGATTTTTGACCAAGAAATGGTCTCCACCAGAAATCCAAGAATGTGATCTATGGCAAGGAAACATATGTGGGGTGAGGTGTATGAGCCTCTGGTCGACGATCAATGGCCACACAACCCTAATTTTTGTCGAAAATAGCCATGAACGACCATTTTCAATGACACTGAAGGCTAACACCTACGGATTTTTGACCAAGAAATGGTCTCCACCATAAATCCAAGAATGGGATCTATGGCAAGGAAACATATGTGTAGTGAGGTGTATGAGCCTCTGGTCGAAGATCAATGGCCACACAACCCCCATTTTTGTCGAAAATAGCCATGAATGACCATTTTCAAAAATACCAAAGGCTAACACATTCGGATTTTTGCCCAAGAAATGGTCTCCACCAGAAATCCAAGAATGTGATCTATGGCAAGGAAACATATGTGGGGTGAGGTGTACGAGCCTCTGGTCGATGATCAATGGCCACACAACCCCCATTTTGCCGAAAATAGCCATGAATGACCATTTTCAATAATACCGAAGGCTAACACGTACGAGTTTTTAACCAAGAAATGGTTTCCACCAGAAATCCAAGAATGTAATCTATGGCAAGGAAACATATGTGGGGTGAGGTTTATGAGCCTCTAGTCGATGATAAATGGCCACACAACCCCCATTTTTTATGAAAATAGCCATGAGCGACCTTGAAAATAGCCATGAGCGACCATTTTCAATAATACTAGAGGCTAACACCTACGGATTTTAGACCAAGAAATGGTCTCCACAAGAAATCCAAGAATGTGATCTATGGCAAGGAAACATATGTGGGGTGAGGTGTATGAGCGTCTGGTCGATGATCAATGGCCACACAACCCCCATTTTTGTCGAAAATAGCCATGAACGACCATTTTCAATAATATCGAAGGCTAACACCTATGGATTTTTTTACCAAGAAATGGTCTCCACCAGAAATCCAAGAATGTGATCTACGACAAGGAAACATATGTGGGGTGAGGTGTATGAGCGTCTGGTCGATGATCAATGGCCACACAACCCCCATTTTTGTCGAAAATAGCCATGAACGACCATTTTCAATAATACCGAAGGCTAACACCTACGGATTTTTGACCAAGAAATGGTCTCCACCAGAAATCCAAGAATGTGATCTATGGCAAGGAAAGGTTGTGTGGCCATTGATCTTCGACCAGAGGCTCATACACCTCACTACACATATGATTCCTTGCCATAGATCACATTCTTGGATTTATGGTGGAGAGTATGAGCGTCTGGTCGATGATCAATGGCCACACAACCCCCATTTTTGTCGAAAATAGCCATGAACGACCATTTTCAATAATATCGAAGGCTAACACCTACAGATTTTTTGTCGAAAATAGCCATGAACGACCATTTTCAATAATATCGAAGGCTAACACGTACGAGTTTTTGACCAAGAAATGGTCTCCACCAGAAATCCAAGAATGTGATCTACGACAAGGAAACATATGTGGGGTGAGGTGTATGAGCCTCTGGTCGACGATCAATGGCCACACAACCCCCATTTTGCCGAAAATAGCCATGAATGACCATTTTCAATAATACCGAAGGCTAACACGTACGAGTTTTTAACCAAGAAATGGTTTCCACCAGAAATCCAAGAATGTAATCTATGGCAAGGAAACATATGTGGGGTGAGGTTTATGAGCCTCTAGTCGATGATAAATGGCCACACAACCCCCATTTTTTATGAAAATAGCCATGAGCGACCTTGAAAATAGCCATGAGCGACCATTTTCAATAATACTAGAGGCTAACACCTACGGATTTTAGACCAAGAAATGGTCTCCACTAGAAATCCAAGAATGTGATCTATGGCAAGGAAACATATGTGTAGTGAGGTGTATGAGCCTCTAGTCGATGATCAATGGCCACACAACCCCCATTTTGCCGAAAATAGCCATGAGCGACCATTTTCAATAATATTAGAGGCTAAGACCTACGGATTTTTGACCAAAAAATGGTCTCCACCAGAAATCCAAGAATGTGATCTACGACAAGGAAACATATGTGGGGTGAGGTGTATGAGCCTCTGGTCGAAGATCAATGGCCACACAAACCCCATTTTTGTCGAAAATAGCCATGAATGACCATTTTCAAAAATACCAAAGGCTAACACATTCGGATTTTTGCCCAAGAAATGGTCTCCACCAGAAATCCAAGAATGTGATCTATGGCAAGGAAACATATGTGGGGTGAGGTGTACGTGCCTCTGGTCGATGATCAATGGCCACACAACCCCCATTTTGCCGAAAATAGCCATGAATGACCATTTTCAATAATACCGAAGGCTAACACGTACGAGTTTTTAACCAAGAAATGGTTTCCACCAGAAATCCAAGAATGTAATCTATGGCAAGGAAACATATGTGGATGAGGTTTATGAGCCTCTAGTTGATGATAAATGGCCACACAACCCCCATTTTTTATGAAAATAGCCATGAGCGACCTTGAAAATAGCCATGAGCGACCATTTTTAATAATACTAGAGGCTAACACCTACGGATTTTAGACCAAGAAATGGTCTCCACCAGAATCCAAGAATGTGATCTATGGCAAGGAAACATATGTGGGGTGAGGTGTATGAGCGTCTGGTCGATGATCAATGGCCACACAACCCCCATTTTTGTCGAAAATAGCCATGAACGACCATTTTCAATAATATCGAAGGCTAACACCTACGGATTTTTTACCAAGAATTGGTCTCCACCAGAAATCCAAGAATGTGATCTACGACAAGGAAACATATGTGGGGTGAGGTGTATGAGCGTCTGGTCGATGATCAATGGCCACACAACCCCCATTTTTGTCGAAAATAGCCATGAACGACCATTTTCAATAATACCGAAGGCTAACACCTACGGATTTTTGACCAAGAAATGGTCTCCACCAGAAATCCAAGAATGTGATCTATGGCAAGGAAACATATGTGGGGTGAGGTGTACGAGCCTCTGGTCGATGATCAATGGCCACACAACCCCCATTTTGCCGAAAATAGCCATGAGCGACCATTTTCAATAATATTAGAGGCTAAGACCTACGGATTTTTGACCAAGAAATGGTCTCCACCAGAAATCCAAGAATGTGATCTATGACAAGGAAACATATGTGGGGTGAGGTGTATGAGCCTCTGGTCGACGATCAATGGCCACACAACCCCCATTTTGCCGAAAATAGCCATGAATGACCATTTTCAATAATACCAAAGGCTAACACGTACGAGTTTTTAACCAAGAAATGGTTTCCACCAGAAATCCAAGAATGTAATCTATGGCAAGGAAACATATGTGGGGTGAGGTTTATGAGCCTCTAGTCGATGATAAATGGCCACACAACCCCCATTTTTTATGAAAATAGCCATGAGCGATCATTTTCAATAATACCGAAGGCTAACACCTACGGATTTTTGACCAAGAAATGGTCTCCACCAGAAATCCAAGAATGTGATCTACGACAAGGAAACATATGTGGGGTGAGGTGTATGAGCGTCTGGTCGATGATCAATGGCCACACAACCCCCATTTTTGTCGAAAATAGCCATGAATGACCATTTACAATAATACCGAAGGCTAACACCTACGGATTTTTGACCAAGAAATGGTCTCCACCAGAAATCCAAGAATGTAATCTATGGCAAGGAAACATATGTGGGGTGAGGTGTATGAGCCTCTGGTCGATGATCAATGGCCACACAACCCCCATTTTTTATGAAAATAGCCATGAGCGACCTTGAAAATAGCCATGAGCGACCATTTTCAATAATACTAGAGGCTAACACGTACGGATTTTTGACCAAGAAATGGTCTCCACCAGAAATCCAAGAATGTGATCTATGGCAAGGAAACATATGTGGGGTGAGGTGTATGAGCCTCTGGTCGATGATCAATGGCCACACAACCCCCATTTTTGTCGAAAATAGCCATGAATGACTATTTTCAATGACACTGAAGGCTAACACCTATGGATTTTTGACCAAGAAATGGTCTCCACCAGAAATCCAAGAATGTGATCTATGGCAAGGAAACATATGTGGGGTGAGGTGTATGAGCCTCTGGTCGACGACCATTTTCAATAATACTAGAGGCTAACACCTACGAATTTTAGACCAAGAAATGGTCTCCACCAGAAATCCAAGAATGTGATCTATGGCAAGGAAACATATGTGGGGTGAGGTGTATGAGCGTCTGGTCGATGATCAATGGCCACACAACCCCCATTTTTGTCGAAAATAGCCATGAACGACCATTTTCAATAATACCGAGGGCTAACACCTACGAATTTTTGACCAAGAAATGGTCTCCACCAGAAATCCAAGAATGTGATCTATGGCAAGGAAACATATGTGGGGTGAGGTGTATGAGCCTCTGGTCGACGATCAATGGCCACACAACCCCCATTTTGCCGAAAATAGCCATGAATGACCATTTTCAATAATACCGAAGGCTAAGACCTACGGATTTTTGACCAAGAAATGGTCTCCACCAGAAATCCAAGAATGTGATATATGGCAAGGAAACATATGTGGGGTGAGGTGTATGAGCCTCTGGTCGATGATCAATGGCACACAACCCCCATTTTTGTCGAAAATAGCCATAAACGACCATTTTCAATAATACCGAAGGCTAACACCTACGGATTTTTGACCAAGAAAAGGCCTCCACCAGAAATCCAAGAATGTGATCTACGACAAGGAAACATATGTGGGGTGAGGTGTATGAGCCTCTGGTCGATGATCAATGGCCACACAACCCCCATTTTTTATGAAAATATCCATGAATGACCATTTTCAAAAATACCAAAGGCTAACACGTACGGATTTTTAACCAAGAAATGGTCTCCACCAGAAATCCAAGAATGTGATCTATGGCAAGGAAACATATGTGGGGTGAGGTGTATGAGCCTCTAGTCGACGATCAATGGCCACACAACCCCCATTTTGCCGAAAATAGCCATGAATGACCATTTTCAATAATACCGAAGGCTAAGACCTACGGATTTTTGACCAAGAAATGGTCTCCACCAGAAATCCAAGAATGTGATCTATGGCAAGGAAACATATGTGGGGTGAGGTGTATGAGCCTCTGGTCGATGATCAATGGCCACACAACCCCCATTTTTGTCGAAAATAGCCATGAACGACCATTTTCAATAATATCGAAGGCTAACACCTACGGATTTTTGACCAAAAATGGTCTCCACCAGAAATCCAAGAATGTGATCTACGACAAGGAAACATATGTGGGGTGAGGTGTATGAGCCTCTGGTCGATGATCAATGGCCACACAACCCCCATTTTTATGAAAATAGCCATGAATGACCATTTTCAAAAATACCAAAGGCTAACACGTACGGATTTTTAACCAAAAATGGTCTCCACCAGAAATCCAAGAATGTGATCTATGGCAAGGAAACATATGTGGGGTGAGGTGTATGAGCCTCTGGTCGACGATCAATGGCCACACAACCCCCATTTTTTATGAAAATAGCCATGAGCGACCTTGAAAATAGCCATGAGCGACCATTTTCAATAATACTAGAGGCTAAGACCTACGGATTTTTGACCAAGAAATGGTCTCCACTAGAAATCCAAGAATGTGATCTACGACAAGGAAACATATGTGGGGTGAGGTTTATGAGCCTCTAATCTATGATAAATGGCCACACAACACCCATTTTTTATGAAAATAGCCATGAGCGACCTTGAAAATAGCCATGAGCGACCATTTTCAATAATACTAGAGGCTAACACCTACGGATTTTTGACCAAGAAATGGTCTCCACCAGAAATCCAAGAATGTGATCTACGACAAGGAAACATATGTGGGGTGAGGTGTATGAGCCTCTGGTCGATGATCAATGGCCACACAACCCCCATTTTTGTCGAAAATAGCCATGAACGACCATTTTCAATAATAACGAAGGCTAACACCTACAGATTTTTGACCAAGAAATGGTCTCCACAAGAAATCCAAGAATGTGATCTATGGCAAGGAAACATATGTGGAGTGAGGTGTATGAGCCTCTAGTTGATGATCAATGGCCACACAACCCCCATTTTTGTCGAAAATAGCCATGAATGACCATTTTCAAAAATACCAAAGGCTAACACGTACGGATTTTTTACCAAGAAATGGTCTCCACCAGAAATCCAAGAATGTGATCTATGGCAAGGAAACATATGTGGGGTGAGGTGTACGAGCCTCTGGTCG
This sequence comes from Zea mays, assembly GCF_902167145.1. Taxonomy (NCBI): domain Eukaryota; kingdom Viridiplantae; phylum Streptophyta; class Magnoliopsida; order Poales; family Poaceae; genus Zea; species Zea mays. Next base: position 67,524 of record NW_023366908.1, read on the forward strand.
ATGATCAATGGCCACACAACCCCCATTTTGCCGAAAATAGCCATGAACGACCATTTTCAATAATACCGAAGGCTAACACGTACGAGTTTTTAACCAAGAAATGGTCTCCACCAGAAATCCAAGAATGTGATCTATGGCAAGGAAACATATGTGGGGTGAGGTTTATGAGCCTCTAGTCGATGATAAATGGCCACACAACCCCCATTTTTTATGAAAATAGCCATGAGCGACCATTTTCAATAATACTAGAGGCTAAGACCTACGGATTTTTGACCAAGAAATGGTCTCCACCAGAAATCCAAGAATGTGATCTATGGCAAGGAAACATATGTGGGGTGAGGTGTATGAGCCTCTGGTCGATGATCAATGGCCACACAACCCCCATTTTGCCGAAAATAGCCATGAATGACCATTTTCAATAATACCGAAGGCTAACACGTACGAGTTTTTAACCAAGAAATGGTTTCCACCAGAAATCCAAGAATGTAATCTATGGCAAGGAAACATATGTGGGGTGAGGTGTACAGCCTCTGGTCGATGATCAATGGCCACACAACCCCCATTTTTTATGAAAATAGCCATGAGCGACCATTTTCAATAATACTAGAGGCTAACACCTACGGATTTTAGACCAAGAAATGGTCTCCACCAGAAATCCAAGAATGTAATCTATGGCAAGGAAACATATGTGGGGTGAGGTGTATGAGCCTCTGGTCGATGATCAATGGCCACACAACCCCCATTTTTGTCGAAAATAGCCATGAACGACCATTTTCAATAATATCGAAGGCTAACACCTACGGATTTTTAACCAAGAAATGGTCTCCACCAGAAATCCAAGAATGTGATCTATGGCAAGGAAACATATGTGGGGTGAGGTGTATGAGCCTCTGGTCGATGATCAATGGCCACACAACCCCCATTTTTGTCGAAAATAGCCATGAATGACCATTTTCAATAATACCGAAGGCTAACACCTACGGATTTTTGACCAAGAAATGGTCTCCACCAGAAATCCAAGAATGTGATCTATGGCAAGGAAACATATGTGGGGTGAGGTGTACGAGCCTCTGGTCGATGATCAATGGCCACACAACCCCCATTTTGCCGAAAATAGCCATGAACGACCATTTTCAATAATACCGAAGGCTAACACCTACGGATTTTTGACCAAGAAATGGTTTCCACCAGAAATCCAAGAATGTGATATGTGGCAAGGAAACATATGTGGGGTGAGGTGTATGAGCCTCTGGTCGATGATCAATGGCCACACAACCCAAATTTTTGTCGAAAATAGCCATGAACGACCATTTTCAATAATATCGAAGGCTAACACCTACGGATTTTTGACCAAGAAATGGTCTCCACCAGAAATCCAAGAATGTGATCTACGACAAGGAAACATATGTGGGGTGAGGTGTATGAGCCTCTGGTCGACGATCAATGGCCACACAACCCCCATTTTGCCGAAAATAGCCATGAATGACCATTTTCAATAATACCGAAGGCTAACACGTACGAGTTTTTAACCAAGAAATGGTTTCCACCAGAAATCCAAGAATGTAATCTATGGCAAGGAAACCTATGTGGGGTGAGGTTTATGAGCCTCTAGTCGATGATAAATGGCCACACAACCCCCATTTTTTATGAAAATAGCCATGAGCGACCTTGAAAATAGCCATGAGCGACCATTTTCAATAATACTAGAGGCTAACACCTACGGATTTTAGACCAAGAAATGGTCTCCACCAGAAATCCAAGAATGTGATCTATGGCAAGGAAACATATGTGGGGTGAGGTGTATGAGCGTCTGGTCGATGATCAATGGCCACACAACCCCCATTTTTGTCGAAAATAGCCATGAACGACCATTTTCAATAATACCGAAGGCTAACACCTACGGATTTTTGACCAAGAAATGGTCTCCACCAGAAATCCAAGAATGTGATCTATGGCAAGGAAACATATGTGGGGTGAGGTGTATGAGCCTCTGGTCGATGATCAATGGCCACACAACCCCCATTTTTGTCGAAAATAGCCATGAACGACCATTTTCAATAATATCGAAGGCTAACACCTACGGATTTTTGACCAAGAAATGGTCTCCACCAGAAATCCAAGAATGTGATCTATGGCAAGGAAACATATGTGGGGTGAGGTGTATGAGAGTCTGGTCGACAATCAATGGCCACAGAACCCTAATTTTTGTCGAAAATAGCCATGAACGACCATTTTCAATAATACCGAAGGCTAACACGTACGAGTTTTTAACCAAGAAATGGTCTCCACCAGAAATCCAAGAATGTGATCTATGGCAAGGAAACATATGTGGGGTGAGGTTTATGAGCCTCTAGTCGATGATAAATGGCCACACAACCCCCATTGTTTATGAAAATAGCGATGAGCGACCATTTTCAATAATACTAGAGGCTAAGACCTACGGATTTTTGACCAAGAAATGGTCTCCACCAGAAATCCAAGAATGTGATCTATGGCAAGGAAACATATGTGGGGTGAGGTGTATGAGCCTCTGGTCGATGATTAATGGCCACACAACCCCCATTTTGCCGAAAATAGCCATGAATGACCATTTTCAATAATACCGAAGGCTAACACGTACGAGTTTTTAACCAAGAAATGGTTTCCACCAGAAATCCAAGAATGTAATCTATGGCAAGGAAACATATGTGGGGTGAGGTGTACGAGCCTCTGGTCGATGATCAATGGCCACACAACCCCCATTTTTTATGAAAATAGCCATGAGCGACCATTTTCAATAATACTAGAGGCTAACACCTACGGATTTTAGACCAAGAAATGGTCTCCACCAGCAATCCAAGAATGTAATCTATGGCAAGGAAACATATGTGGGGTGAGGTGTATGAGCCTCTGGTCGATGATCAATGGCCACACAACCCCCATTTTTGTCGAAAATAGCCATGAACGACCATTTTCAATAATATCGAAGGCTAACACCTACGGATTTTTGACCAAGAAATGGTCTCCACCAGAAATCCAAGAATGTGATCTATGGCAAGGAAACATATGTGGGGTGAGGTGTATGAGCCTCTGGTCGATGATCAATGGCCACACAACCCCCATTTTTGTCGAAAATAGCCATGAATGACCATTTTCAATAATACCGAAGGCTAACACCTACGGATTTTTGACCAAGAAATGGTCTCCACCAGAAATCCAAGAATGTGATCTATGGCAAGGAAACATATGTGGGGTGAGGTGTACGAGCCTCTGGTCGATGATCAATGGTCACACAACCCCCATTTTGCCGAAAATAGCCATGAACGACCATTTTCAATAATACCGAAGGCTAACACCTACGGATTTTTGACCAAGAAATGGTTTCCACCAGAAATCCAAGAATGTGATCTATGGCAAGGAAACATATGTGGGGTGAGGTGTATGAGCCTCAGGTCGATGATCAATGGCCACACAACCCAAATTTTTGTCGAAAATAGCCATGAACGACCATTTTCAATAATTTTGAAGGCTAACACCTACGGATTTTGACCAAGAAATGGTCTCCACCAGAAATCCAAGAATGTGATCTACGACAAGGAAAC